>NW_006399801.1:1985254-2080386 GCF_000299155.1 Elephantulus edwardii | reverse complement strand
GTGGCACAGGATAGGATGGCATTTAGGGCTCTTGTACATAGGGTCACTATGAGTTGCAAGTGACTCAATGGCACATACCAACAACAACAACAACAACAACATGATATACTAAATTGATTATTTTCATTAATAAGGATCATAACCACGTAAGTGCTACTAAGCTGATCTTGACACAGAGTTATTTTGCATGTGTCACAATAGAACTATATTCCATAGGGTTTTCAGTGGCTAAAGTTTTAGAAGTTCACAATCAGACCTTTCTTCAAAATTTTCTCTGGATGGCTTCAAACCTCTAACTCTTAGAGTAACAGCCTTGCTTAGAGATGCTATAGGAGTTATATGAGTGAAAAGTTGCTATTGATTTGATTTCCACTTACAGTGTTACCAGGTGTTACAGTAGAACATGCTCCACAGGAATTTCAAAGTTGTGACACTTTGAAAGCAGATTTCCATGTTTCTTTTTTAGGAACATCCATGTGGATTTGAACTGCCAACTTTTTTGCTAGTATTTAACTGCTTGCAGCTCCATGAGTCTCCACAGAGCTATAAAGTCTCATAAATCCCATCATTTCTAGCACAGCAGGGGCCTGCTTGCTGCTTTCTTTCAGTGTGGGATGAAGCAGAGAATGGAGCTGGGGGTAGGAGGGAGGTTCAGAGAGGGGAGGGCAGATGCACAGAGGAGTGAAATGCATTTAATGATGAGCCCAACAGCAAAATCAATAGGTGTTGTCCACTGACTATCAATTAAAGCACAATTAAGTCCTTTGAGCTTTGATTTTGATAAGCCCATAGGCAGTTTTGTGGGAACTCACCAAATAAACAATAATTCTAAGCCATTGTGTCCCTTTTCATGATTCAGATGAATACTTCCAAGTGAGGTGTAAATGAGGACTTTGCATTGTATGTGGAGACAACAGGGGAAAAATAAAACCCATGGCAAGACCAGTAGGTGGAAAACAAAGGATGAAACTGTCCAAAATGTATGCTCTCCTCTTGTTTGGAAGATACGTCAAAGGCACTTAGTTATTTACCAACTTACTGTGGGATAAGGGTGGGAGCAGAATACAGTGTACTTCCGGATGATGCCGTTCAGCTTGAGAGGGGGAAGCCAGGACACGAAGACCGTGGAGGCTGAGGCTGCAGCTGCCTTGACTCCTGCAGGTGGGCCTGGAACTGAAAGAGAAGGGCATTTGGTCACAAAAATAGTGCTTCCAAGTCTTCCACCTTAATACTTGTTCTTTAGTTTTTGTTTTCAATAGTCAGCCATTGGAGGCCCTACTTTTTTGGGGCCCTTTCCCTTTCCCTCAACTCTAAAAATATGAAGGCTTTTGGTCTCCCTGGGGGAGGAGGGGATTGTATAACAATGAAATAATTTTTTTCCAGAGAGAGAAGTGAACTGGGGTGGGGAGGAGTGGGCAGGGAGGAAAATGTGCAACAATGAATAAATGGGGGGGGGGAAATGGGAAGAATATGCTATAAAACATATATGTTGCATCTAAAAAAAAATCCAAAAATAAAAAATTTAAACAATGGTGCTTCCACTGATCTCTGAGGCCCCTGCTCAGCACTTCAAGTACACCCCCAGGCTCTGTTCTCCTGGGAACCACAGTGATCTCTTACCTCTGACTTCCAGAGAACTTAGATTTCAGGTGACTGTTTCTTTGTGCTATGATTTTTGGTTTTGGATTGTCTAGAATTGCACATCTTGCTTCATGAGCTAGGTGGCTATGGGGAAGGGGGGGCAACTACTTTGTTATCAGAGAACTGATTCTTCTCTGTCTCAAATCAAACCACTGCCTTTGAGTGAGTTCTTGAGGTGACTTCATGTGTTACAGAATAGAACTGTTCCACAGAGTTTTCTCAGCTCTCATCTTTGCGTAAGCAGATCAGTAGATATTTGTTCTGCAGTGCCACTGCAGAAGTACGTTTGAACCAACAACCTTTAGGTGAGTAGGTGAGGGAAAACTATGGGCCTTTCTCTATTCCAAACTTTGTAATAATACTTCCTTTGGCTCAGAAGAAGACTAGAAGTATTTTTATGAGTGAAAGACTTTCGTCTCAAAGGTTAATAATTCATAGAGATGACAAACTCTTCTATAAGCTATCTTAGAAAGTGCACATTAGCACTAACATTAAGAGAGATTTGGCAGTGAGATTGGATGCAGAGAAAGCCTGTCCGCATATCTTTCCTTTTGCTGTCCAGATGGAAAAAGGATGGGGGTGAAGGGGGTGCAGGGATAAGAGCAAGGAACATTAAGCGACTGAGAAGTCACAACTCTCTTGCTCTGCTTTTTTACTGGTTTGATAGTGTGCCACATGGTGCCTATCTTGAAAGAAGCGGTCGAAGTCAGGGAGCAATCTTTTGAGTCTCTTACTGCTTCACTAAGAAGGTAATTGCTCACTGTTACAGACTGAATAGTGCCCCTTCCCAAAATACGTGTTGGACTCCCACCTGTATAAATGTGGATTAAGTCCTGTTTGGAAACTGCTTTCTTTGTTAAGTACATAATGCCTAAGAAGGGTGGGGGGTTCACACCTTATAGCTCCTGGGCTACAAAAAGAGCATAGTACACACAGAGACAGAGAGAAAGGGAGGGTGGAAGGGAGGGGAAAAAAGAAGATACATGCTATACATGTGAGCCAAGAAATATCTAGGGGGCTACAAGTAAGGAAGTGATCAACTTGGTAGAGATTCTCATTTGGACTTTTCACTTGGAGAATTGTGAGGAAGTAAATCTCAGTTCCTTAAATACACTCATTTGAATTCAGAAAATATTGATTAAAAAATTTTGCACTAAATATGGGTTACATAAATGTCACCTTTATCACTCTAAGTCAGAATAACAAAACTCAGAACTATAATAAAAGTTAACTTGGGTTGGGTCCAATGACCATTTGAAAATGTAAAATCTTTGTTACAGTTTTTAAGTCTTGCTGCCACCTGAAGGTCTAGCAAAGGAGATAAGCCTATGACAAATCCTGGTTTAATGAGCTTCTGTGGAACAAAGCTGCCTGGGGAAGGGGGCATTTGTGTTTGTTTGTTATGGATTTGGCAACAGTATAAATATTCACAGCCTGATTCTCCACCTCTACTCCAAAGCTAAAGTGGACTTCTTTTAAGCATCATTATCTCAGGGAATACCCTAAAGCAGTTGTTTCTATAAAACAAGCTGTCTGCCTCTCTCAATGATCAGTTTTGCACAGTTTCTCTTCAGGAGCCTAGGCACTTGAGCAAAACAAGTTGAGTGACCACACCAGATGACTTTGCCATATTTGTGTCTAACCTGCTCTAACCAATCACTCCCATTATTGCAGTATCACAATTTAATTCAATATATGTATTTTAAAAAAGTAAATGCAAAATGAAGCTGCAACAATTAATGAGTAAGGTGAATGGGGGGGATTAGGGAGGGAGAAGTTTCATTAGGTTAAGGAAATACCACTGAGAGAAATACCATAAATGCTGAAAAATCAAGAGGGAGTCTTATTATTAGCAAATAATATGTGGTCTTCTTAATCCTTGTTGGAAACTCTGTCCATGGTTCTAAAACCATCTCTTTGGCTATGGTTAGGATTCACAGGCCTTTGATGATATCACAGACTGGAGAGTATTCTCATAAATCCGAGACTACGTCATAGACCTGAGATCTAAGATGATGCCCTAAACTCTAGGTAAAGCTCATGGACCAAAAATAAGCCTGCTACCATATCTATGATCTGAGAATATGCTTGTGGACCACAAACTATGTCCGTATATTGAGAAGCATATTCAGAAGCTTCCAAAAATCTTTATACAAAATTTGAGAAGCTACCAAAGACACAAAAGCCCTATTTTCTAAAGAAATTTTTCAATTGCAAATCATCCTCTGGAAAAAGTTAATGAAAAAGTTTTTACTCATGCTAACATTTGCATTTAAAGTTAGTAGCAACATAATAGCACAATTTATAGCTCTGAAATCTCTGATATGGGCAGGTAGGGATACCAGGTTATAAAATACCTCAGACACAAAGGAGTGAACTGAATTTTTACTTATTAATGTACAAATGTTTAATAATTTAGAGAGACATTATTAACACTGAAATCTCCATTTGTGCTTGTAATAGTTGCTTATAATTATTACAAAGATAGCACAAGAAATACAGTCGGGGAGTTCCTTAGAAACAAGGATGGTGAGACTGCATCTCACATACTTTAGGCATGTTATTAAGAGGGACAAGTCTTTGTAAAAGGACAAGAAATTTGGAAAAGGATTGAGTCAATGAAGAGAAGAAGACTCATAATTAGGTGGATTTTCACAAGACTGCAACAATGGGCTTACTACAGTGGAGACTGTGAGGCTGGAACAGGATTACGTGAGGTTGTACACATAGATAACACTGAATCAGAGTTGATGTGGCAGTACCTCATCACAATATTGGCGGGACATTTTCATTTAAGTAATCCCTAAATAATGCAATTTTTCAGAACTGGCTAACACCTGCACATTCCCAGGAAGAATTAGCTCTATGTCTTCGAAAGCAAAAGCTAATGATTACTTAAGTGTGTTTATGCTTTAATACAAGAAAGTCTAGAGAAAGTGTGAGCTAATGTGTTGGGGTGGGTGGATGGGGCTCTTTGGAATAAAAAAAAAAGGTCTCCTTTTCTGAGTGAAAACAGTGAGAATAAGAATGCCTTGAAGGTCAGTGAAAGGTGGTCTGTGAGACAGAAAGCCCTAAGAGTCAATCCAGGCATCTGAACATAGGTGTGTCCATGAGACAGAGCTGACATAGAACAGTATCATATTTAATATTCTATGCAACACAGGAGGTTGTATAGACATCAAAATTAGAAAGATATGAGAAGTCCTGAGCAATAGGTAATGGCTCTCTCACACCATCCATGTCCGATTTACTAAGGAACAGAACCCTAGAGAGAAAATAATGATTAATTTCAAGGTTAAATCAAGCATTTGGATACTCTGATATCTCAGTTGATAGTCCATCTCTCATACTATTCTGCTATCTGATCTAGAAGGTGCCATGGGAGTATAAATTTGACATCAACTGCTCCTTGCTTTATTAAGGTAGAGATGACTTCTCTCATTAATGTTATAATGTTTATTAGATTTTAAATTATCCCTAAAACAAGCTTGGATAAAGCTCTCAAGAATTTCCCTAAAAAATTGAAATTTATTTGCATTCTGTTTTTTGTACGTTTGGCAACTAAAATCAGACTGTGTTAACTGCCTAAAACAAATAGAAATAAGATGTAAAGCTTCACTAAATCATTAGAAATTCTTTTAAGATAATAAACATTTTTAAAATTATTAAGAGGCATTCATATTAAGGACTCATTCTAAAGTAATTCAACTTGTGTATAACAGATTTTAGATCCATCCAGTGCATAGTTTTCAATTCAAAAGATATAAGTGACCAGAACACGCACTAGTAGCTGAAGGACCAGTAAAATTATTCTAAAAGAATAATACAACATAGATATGATGATCACAGCCCTGGGGCAAAGGGAAATGTCACTAGAAATATACAGAAAGAAATGGGGGCAGAAGAGGAGAGGAAGGGAGTGGGATAAACAGGGAAACTGTGAGGGAAGGAATGACAAATACAACAAAGGAAGCCAGGAAGTTGATATTCTGAATTTCCGTCTAACTGTGATAATTTGGAAGTTTCACTGGAAACAAAGTAAAAAACACAAAGGTGAGCTCTCTGGACTTCTTCAGCAATTGCTTCAGTCCAAGAAAGCTGTCATTTAGAGGAGCCTTTGGCGACCCCTGGTGTTTAAAGCAGGAACTGAGCCTTCCACCTTCCACCAGCCTCTCGTCTCCCTTCTTACCGTCCTCTTTGGTCCTGGTGAAGATCTGTTCGCTTCGCACTCCATCTCCTGCACGGGTGAAAGCCAACACCTGGATGCTGTAGTTGGTGTATTTTTCGAGCCCATCCAGCTCCAGGGAAGGCTGCGTGGTGGTGACATTTTTAATCTCACCCAGCTCTAGAAAACAGGAAAAATGCAAGCACGATTTTGTTACTGTGGGGTCAGCGCCAGTTTTCTCCCTCCCATACACAGAAATGACGAAAAGGTCCTGAAAACAGTCAGCAAGTAACACTGATGCCATGGGGTGATGTGATTCATACCAAAGTGACCACCCAACCGACAAGAGCAGAAAATCTCATTCTGAAAAATGTGTTATAAACACAACAGTGCCATAGCGGACCAAAGAACAAAACTGAAACAGATGCTAATTAAGAGGATTCCTTACATTCATCAGCAAGAAGTCTAGGGGGCTACATTGATTTCCTTGCAAATACACTCCTTTAACCTCAATAGAATCTCTGCATGTTGCAAATGGTCAACAGGCTTGCTGCTAACTGAAAGGCTGGAGGTTCAAGCCCACTTAGAGTTGCTTTGGAAAGAAGGCCTGGCAATTCACTTTTGAAAAACCAGCCATTGGAAGTCCTCTGGAGCACAGGTCAGCTTTGCAGGTAAGGGTCACTATGAGTGTGAATCAACCTAGGGCAGCTGGCTAACTGCTCATTAGGAAGTTTCACAAGTATTTTTGTTTTTAAACCAATTATGCTTTAGTCTAAAGGACCTAACAACTTCTCAAATATCAGAGCCATGATAAGGTGGCTTAAGAAACTTCTCCTTTCACCTGGAGTGAACCTTTCTCAGCTCCATTGCAAAAATAACATGCTGATGTGTCAGAAACTTGGCGTTATCTAAAAATGCTTCATTCTCCAGAGTGGGATCAGCTAATAATAATATTCGAAGGTGGAACATTATAATCGCTCATCTTTGGTATATTATCTATGGCAATTTTAGAAAACTTATAAATGATGTGTTAAATATATACACGAGTGTTTGAGCCCCTTGGGTTTTGAAATGAGGCACCTGTGGGATAGACTTGGGGACTGAGAGTGACCCCCAGGACTTGCTCATAGATGGGTGTAAGTCTACTGCAGGGGCATGTGGTGCTATGTGCCTGAGCAGAACTAGGGCGCGAGGCAGAGCTCCAAGCGATTCCTTGCTGGGGAGTTGCTTCTGGTAAAAGCCACATTCAGAAACACTCGCAAAGCCTTAAGTGCCATTGTCTCTCTGGCCTTAGTAAAAATAACTAACAACTTGGGCATGCTTACTTAGGTGTTGGTGCTCTTCTGCATCTCTGATAATTCAGTGAGCCAGAACAATTTCTACAGAGCCACTAATTTACAGATGAGGAAAATGAGACCGAGAGAGCAACAATCATTTGCTTAAGGTCATGGAGTCTAGTGGAGTGACTGGCAGCAGGAACCCGAGAGCCAGATGTCACTGTCCAGAGTCTTCCGAGCAGGCTGAGTCCTGCTGCAACACTGTCCCTCAGGCAAGTAGACTGTAAGGGAGAATCTGAAGAGGCAATCTGTCGGGAAGACTACATGAGCTTTCTGCTAGCTTGTTTTTTCTCTTCTTCCTCTTTTATTTTCTTCTCATCCTTCTGATATACTGCACACAAATTTAGAGATGAACTACTTTTGGGATCAGTATCCCAAAATGACTCCAGAGCACTGTGCATTTGCATGCATGTACGTGTGCACATGTGTGTGAGCACTTGGCACAGAAAGATCAGAACTGAACTGTGAGTAGCACAAAAACACAATTTAAAATAACCCCAGGTAGCCAAGGGCAGGCAGTGCCTTGGGTATGGCAAGCGTTGTGATGGAGGCAGAAAGTGGGGCAGCGTGGGATACACACAGGTCACACACACACACATAGTCCTGGGTCAGGAACATGATACAAGGGCCTGGTATCTCAGAAGTTACGGCTTGAACTGTGTTTGTCCCAAAACAAGTGTTTCAATTCCAACACACATTATATCTTTGGTTCTTCTCCTATTGGGAGTGGGCTGACTTTGTGATATTAAGATGGAATTAGTGGTGTTTTTGAGTAAATCTCTTTTGAGACATAAAAGAGATTAAATAAGTAAGCAAAAAGATAGAGATGAGAGATAAGAAGAAAATGTTTACATGGGGGCAAAATGTGGGTGCTTTGTTGGGAGTAGACCACCGTTCCAGGGAAAAAAGTTAGTGAGGTGGGTGAGCCCAAAAAAGATTCTTGAGAGTGATTTCCTTATTTTATTTCTTTTCTTTACGCTCTCTCATTATAACTTTTAAAATTGTGTTTTTAGTGAAAGGATGAGTTTTCATTCAGTCAGTCATTCATTCATATACATTTTCCTCCCTCCTCCTTCCCCTCTCACCCAGTCCACTTTGTAATATGTATCTTGTTCCAGACTGTCAATGGCTCTACCCAAAATGACTAATCATCCCTTCCTTTCAGAGAGTCCCACCCTTCTCCCACTCCAGTGCAGTGTTCATTAGAGAAACTATTCATTGATAAACAGTGGATTGAACACGGGAGAGGGGAGAGCAGAGAGTGGTTTCTTGAAAGGCCAGCAAAGGGTTATATTCATAAATCATACACACCACACATGCATGCACACACATGAATACTCAGTACACATACAAATGTACACATATACACATTTGTAAATGCACATCACAGATTATATATATATCAAAACGCACACACACAATCGGAAAATACAAGGAACAGGAAGTATCCATGGGCTGTCTGCCAGCCACTAGTTATAAGAACCTGAGCAAGGGTTTTGACATCTTGGGGAATCTGTTTTCTTATCACGAAGTGAGGCACAAGGGGCCTCTACTTCATGAAGAAAGTACAAGCCCCACTACGATGTGAGAGGAAGTGGTGTCAGTGTGGCTGGGCTGCCTATTCGAAAAAGATATCCTGAGGAAGAAAGTAGTTAAAGGGAGAAAAGTAATGGGTTCACCTTGATCTTTTTCAAGAAAATGTTCTTTAAAAACATTAACTCTACTAAAGACTTACAATATAATTTTTTCTAAATTTTTTTTTACAGAGGTTTTGTATTTCCATTCATTCATTGCCGCAATTTTCTCCCTGCCCACCCCTCCCCACCAGCTCGCTTCCCCTCCGAAGAGAGAAAAAAAAAATTCCTTCATTAGTATACAATTCCCATATCCCTTCCCCCCACCCCACACCCTGAGTACATGTCTCTATGCAACCTTAATTCTGGATTCCTGTGCTAACCATAATACTCAATCATATATCACTTCTAATCTGTTCTTTCCCTCATCTGTTTCAATACAATATACATAATTTATCCAGTTTTTTTCTGTCATACCCCCACTCTGATGTCAGACCCATTCTACAACAGTGGCACCATGCAGTATTTGTCCCTTTGTGACTGAGATATTTCACTCAGCATAATGTCCTCCAGGGTCACCCACTTTGAATAATATTGCATGAGTTTCTTGTTTTTCAATGCTGCATAGTATTCCATTGTGTGGAAATACCAGAGCTTCTCTATCCATTCGTTTGTTGATGGGCCCTTAGGCTGCTTCCAACTCTTTGCTATTGTAAACAAAGCTGCAATAAACATGGGTGTGCATATATCTGCTTGGATGGCAGACATGGTCTCTCTGGGGTATATTCCCAGTAATGGGATTGCTGGGTCAAATGGTATCTCTATTTGCAATTTTTTGAGAAAGCACCACACCGCCTTCCACAATGGTTGCACCATCTTAGATTCCCACCAACAGTGAATAAGAGTTCCAGTTTCTCCACATCCTCGCCAGCATTTGTTGCTTGTTGTGCTGTTATATTTTGCTATTCTTACTGGGGTGAGATGATATCTCATAATTGTTTGGATTTGCATCTCTCTTAGAGCTAGGGACTTTGAACATTTCTTCATGTGCTTGTTGGCCATCTGAATGTCTTCTTTGGTGAAGTGTCTGTTCATATCCTGTGCTCATTTTTCTATTGGATTATTTACCTTTATCTTATTGTGGTGTTCAAGTATTTTATAAATTCCGGATATAAGTCCCTTATCTGACATGTCATTACCAAATATTTTTTCCCAGTCTGTGGCTTCCCTTTTTACTCTATTGGAGAAGTTTTTGGATGTGCATAAGGTTGAGAGTGCACTAATTCTGGGATTCACATTAGCAACTTTGGTGGTGGTGTTGAGTACCGTAGAGGCAGAACTGACGCATAGCTGACCCTCTGGCGGGTTTTCAGAGGCAGTTAATCACATGGGAGGAGACTGCCCATCCTTCTCCCATTAGCTGGTGGGCTCAAACCGTAACTTTGGAGTACTCACTTCTTATTGAGCATGAATACGAGTGCAAAGATTTCTGAAACTCTCTGAGCAGGTAAATTACTCTTTCCACTGAAAAGTAAATCTTTGTTGAAATACAAAAGATAGAGATGTATGGATGAAATGCAAGACAAAAAAATGAAAAAAAAAGATGGCAAAAAAGTTGTGTACTTCTTAGGCCATTCCTGTATTGGTTGTATTCCTTTTCCAATGGTTTCAACATTGATTTCTATCACCTATACTGACCAAATCAATTTTCAGTAAATCAGTTGCAGCTCATGACAGCCCCATGTGGGGCAGAGCAGAGCTCTATGATCTATATGGGTTTCTTGGCTGTGACCTTTAAAGAAACAGATTGCCAGGCATTTCTTCTACAGTCCTTCGAGGTGATTTCCAACACATGCAAACTGTTTATGTCATGCAAGGACCTAAGGCTGTAGGAGTTCTATATCAAAAGGGAAATAAGTACATAGGAAATAAAGAATTAAAGAGGAATTAAACACTACTGTAATTATTCTTGAATTACTACTTTAATACCTTTCTCTGGAGGTGATGAGAAAGATAATATTAAACAGAAATAAAATTAGTGTTGAAGTCATATTCTGTCAATTTTAAAAAGAAATAAAGCTTTTAAAACAAAGTATTTTTGTGTGCTTAGTTTTACTACTCATTGGCCCGGTGGTGAGAATCTTTGTTTTCTTGATCTTGAGCTTCAATTCACATTGAAGACTACAGTCCTTGATCTTCTGCAGAAAGCATTTCAGGTCCTCCTCAGTTACAGCAAGTAGAATTGCATCATCTGAGTAATAAATATTGTTTATGAGTCTTCCTCCAATCCTAATGCCCCATTTCTCCTCACAGAGCCCAATTTTCCAGACAATATTTTCTGATATAGATTGAAAAGGTATGGCAATAGAACACATAAAGAAAACAAAGATTCTGATCACTGGGCCAATTGACAGCTTCATGATAGATGGTAAAGAGATTGAGATTGATAACAGCTTTAGTTTGCTTGGCTCCACAGTCAACACTCTTGGTACCAGCAGCCAGGTAATAAAAAGACATTGCTTTGGGAAAATCTGTTGTCAGAGACCTCTCCAGAGTACTGAAGAGCAAATATGTAAGTCTGGAGACTAAGGTGCATGCAATACAGGTCATGGTCTTTGTAGTTACTTGCTATGCATCAGAAAGCGGGACAAATACTAAGGATGATAGAAGGAGAATTAATGCCTTTGAGCTGTGGCACTGGAGAAGAGTATTTAATAGACCATGGACAGCTAGGAGAAAAAACAAGTTCATCCTAGAGAGGGTGAGACCAGGCTGCTCCTTGGAGGCAAGAATTCTGAAGCTTCACCTGACATACTTTGAACATGTTGCAAGGAGGTACTAGTCCTTGTAGAGGGACGTCATGCTTGGAAGGATGGAGGGACAGAGAAAGAGAGAAGATTCTCTCTGAGATGGTTTGATTCAATGACTGAGGTAATGGGGATAGGTGTGTCAGAGACAAAAAGATTGACTCAGGATAGAGCAGGGCTTAGGGCTGTTTGTTGTACACAGGGTTTCTGTGAGTTGCAGGTGACTTGACAGCACATAACAACAATAACAACTTTTTAATACACTTAATTCTCAAAGGGCTGGAAAGCAAAAAGAAAAAAATGTGGGAGGAATGAACTTGTCTGAAGCACGGCCACACATGCACATATACAGCAACTGACACCTAAATGTTGCTTTCTTCTCAGAAGGGAAAAAAAATGACCATGAGATGAAGATACAGAAGGAAATGGTGACTTTTCAAACTGTGAAGTTCTTCTAACAATTACAAATGATAGACCTTTCACATAATTGAACTTACTGATTGTATAAAATTCTCAGAAATGTCACCAAATATTTTAATAGAATCTGGCATGGCAAATATATTCACTAATTTTAGTATGTTTGATCATATAAACAACTGCAAAAATGCATTCTTCTGTATAATTCTGAAAGTGAGTGGGATACAGCTGATAAAAGAAATAATAACAACCTTGATCTCTCCTTGGTTGCATGAATGTATCTGTGTGCCTGTGTATGTGTGTGTGTGTGAGAGAGAGAGAAAGGGAGAGAAGGAAGAAGAGGGGTAGAAAGAGAGAGAGTTTCTCAAAATTTATCAAGGACAGTGTTTAAACAATGATTATACTGTCATTTTGGAATCACATGAAACCTGCCCCCATCAAACGTTGGGGACACAGCCTGATAACTTGTCTGTGGTGACTCAAGAAGGAATCTAGCAATCCCATGAAATTACTTGTTATTCTTAAAGGATAGTTTGCATAGGTAGCAGGTAGAAAGAAACTGTTTAGAAGACCTTTCTGAGGTAGAAGGACAGGCAGTAAATCACAGGCTTATCTTCAGCCTTACAACTCTATAGAGGGTCACTTTGAGTTGAAACAAACTCAACAGCAGAACCCGTGAGGGTTTTTTGGTTATGTTTCTAAGGTTTCTTTCATATCTTTTGCAAAACTAATCCATTAATGCATGACTAATTAATATAATCACTCTGAGTCTGAATAAATAAAGTAATTAAGAATTGTTTGTATTTCCAAGCATTAATTAGAGAATCTCATGGGGTTTTTAAATTATTTATTCTTTAAAATGTGAAAGTGTAAAGTTGACTGAGCTATATTAGCTATATCACCCACCTCAGCATTCCAATGCCAATATGTACTCTAAACCAATGCAAGTTATTTGTGGAAATAGGAATGATAAGCAACAACACATATATCCACTGTTGATGGACAGATTGTAGCTCACAGTGCGTCTGTAAGAAGAGTAGGACTGTTCATAGGCTTTCCAACATTACTCTTTACTGGGGCAAATCATGATATTTTATGTTCCCACAGGTCAGATGACAGATTCAAACCACCAACCTTTTAGTTAGCAGCCAAGTAGTTAGTCACTGTACCACCAGGGAATTTTATAATGCAGAAGATGCTGATAAATCACTTCTGGAGTTTGTAAACAGTTCTAAAATATGCAGTAAAAGTAGGGCTTTAGGGGTGAGGTGTTGGATTTTTTGTTTTGTTTTGGGTGGGGTTTTTTGGTGTTGTTTTTGTTTAGTATATGACTGCTCCTAGGTGACTGTATTAGAAGTTTAACTTCAGTTTATTCAAGATGAGAAACAGACAATAGGAGAAACACATGCAATGTTATGATATTTTATCAATAAAGTAGATTACTCTTTCAAATTTCCTTGTTCTGCATATTTCTGTGTTTATAAAAAAGCTGTTTTTGTATGTGTGTGTCTTCACAGGGGGAATGTGGAGTTGTTAAATAATCCTCTACTTTAGCTTGTCCTGTGGGGCTGCACAGTAAGATGGGGCCGCTAAGTTTGTGGTTATACACATATTAGATTCACCCACTCCCCTAGGCTAGGATTCAAGGCAGAGAGCATATCGTCAAGGTCTAGAATAATATTGGCATAGAGTTGTTGTTGTTGTGTGCTGCTGAGTTACCTGCGACTCATAACGACACTAGGTACAACAGCCCTAAACTCTGCTCTAGCCTGTGCCACAGTCACTGAGTCAATCCATCTCATCGAGGGCCTTCCCCTCCTGCACTGTCCCTCCACCCTCCCAAGTATGATGTCCCTCTCCAAGGACTGGTTCCTGCTTGCAACACATCCAAAGTATGTCAGACGAAGCTTCAGAATCCTTGCCTTCAAGGAGAAACCTGGCTTCATCATCTCCAGGACGAACTTGTTTGGTCCATGGTATATTCAATACTCTTCTTCAGCACCACAGCTCAAAGGCATTCATTTTCCTTCTATCATGTCCAGCTGTCTGATGCATAGCAAGTAATTGCAAAGACCATGACCTGGATCAGACAAACCTTAGTCTCTAGATTGACATCTTTGCTCTTCAGACCTTGGAGAGGTTTCTGACAGCAGACTTTCCCAATGCAATCATTTTTTAATTTCCTGGCTGCTGGTACCAAGAGTGTTGATTGTAGAGCCAAGCAAACTAAATAGCTGCTCAATTAGCATATATGTTCAGGGAGTAAGTGGGTGGATTATTTATAGTATGTCCCCTGGCACCTGGTAAAGAACTGAACTCACTTCAAGGAAAACTGACCCTCACCCACCAGCAGCAAGTCTGGTTTGGGATACAAACAGCTAAAGCTTAAACCTAGTATTTATTTGGGAAGCTCAACTTATTAAGAAAATGTTTCTTCCTTCTATTATTTACAGATTTACTACAACAGCAGATATTTCAATTGATACATTTGTTGTTGCCATAGCAGCAATCAAACCAAAAATATATCCATTAAGACAATGGGTGAGGGGTAAGAGCAGAGCACAGGGAGGGGAAAAGAGGACAAAGTTCATTGGCAGAGACAAGTCTACAATAGCCTGAGACCCAGCAATGAGGGCTCCTGTCATCTTCCAGCTCCGACTCTGCTCATTGCCCTTTGTGTTCCATCTGCTCCTTTAGAGATAGGCCCTGTTGGCAGGATAGTAGAGGTGGTCCTGAGAAGGGCTGGGCTGGTTAGGCTCCGAACAGATTGTGTTCACTCAAAGTCAGAAGCGTGCACCCTCTCGGGTGCTAACCCCACTCAGGAAGGATAGAAGAATCACTAAATAGAAGATGCTGAACTCATGCACAGGCAGTGCAAAAGTCGAAGAAACGGAAAACAAGGGAGAGCATTGGTGGGGCAGACTGTGGGAGGCTGGTCACACTGGGGTGTGACCCTATGGAACAATTCTACTCTCACACCTGTGAGTTCACTGTCAGTCGGAGTCAAGAGCAGCAAACAACAACAATGACAGATATACTGATTAAAATAGCAAGTAAAGGATAAAGAAATAAAATGTATGTGTGTGTATGGTGTCATTGTCAGAACCAACTCATAGCTGATCCTCCAGCTGGTTTTCAGAGGCAGCAAATCATATGGGAGGAGGCTGCCCATCATTCTTCCAGGTAGCAGTGGCGAATTTAGACTTCCTTTATTTGAGGGAGCAGTACCACTCCTTACCACTAAGCCACAAAACCTCAGAAAAAGGAAAGACACAACAGAATCAATCAACAAACACCAAAATAGCATGAAGAAAAGAAGATAGTGTTCATAAGAAAAAACATGTCTACCATATGCTGCAGCGCAGGAGGGGAAGACCCTCTATGAGGTGGATTGATTCAGTGACTGGGGTAATCGGGATGGGTGTGTCAGGGGCAATGAGATTGGCACAGGATAGAGCACGGTTTAAGGCTGTTGTACATAGGGTCGCTATAAGTCGCAAACAACTCGATGGTACATAACAACAATAACCATTAACAACCATATGCTGAATCTCATAGTAGAAATGAGATCTGCATATTCTTTTGTGTAACACTGGGGGCAAAGTTAGTTCTCTTACCTCCATCCATGAGGTTGGCCCAATAAATGACTCTGAACCCCTGGAGAATTCCATTCAAGGCTTCTTTGGAAAGTGTGGACCAGGATATTGATATGCTTTCTGGTGATGTTGCTATGGCTTGGACATTTTCAGGAGGGTAACTGGGCACTGAAATGCAATAATGAGATTCTGTAGTTACTGTGGGCAGTATTATTAGCAGAGCAATACTGGATACACAACATCATTTAAAATTCAAAGCTCAAATGTAACAAAAAGTTGTACTTACACATCAAAATTAAAAAGAAAACAAGCATCCAAACAAAAACAAAATGCTACTTTTCTATGCATATATTCATTAGCTCAGCAAACATCACGAAGCTAGGCACAGGTCTTCAATGGATTTCCACAGTCTCTTTTTGTAATTTTAGTTCTTCATTTTTAAGTAGCGTGGCCCAAACGTAAGAAGTTGAATTTATTTCTGATCTGATTACATGAATCAAAGTCTAATATTCATCTGGCTTATTTTCTGATGACTCCTGCAAGTTACCATTATAAGGTATATTTATTTAATTTTTCTTCCTTTGGTATATTTACTTTATATAGTATATTTCCATATTTAGGTATATCTGGCATATAAACAAAAAGACTATGGAAAATTGTAAAAACATTAACATAATTATAGCTTATTCACTTCTCCGTTTCCATCATCCTCCCTTTCAAGAGTAAAATATTTTATTACAGAGAAACAATGGATTAGGAACAAGTTAGAAGATATCTGACATATTTTTAATATTGAGTTTATATGAACTTTTTTCACTGTAGCTAGGAGACAATGTAAACTACCCACTTAAGCATGCGTCTTAATGAAAACAGGCATCTATGCAAAACCCAAAAGGCTAATTTAATTACTATCACAAAGGTCATAAGATAAAATAATCCAACCTTTTGAGATTTTGGCTATCTAAGACTTCCTGCCTTATAGTAACTCGAAAATTGTAAATGAAAGTAAAAATTTGCCTCCTCAAACTTATAATTAAATGCTTAATTGCACAAGAGGTATTTATAGTGTAAAATTGTTGTCTTATATACTATTTATTGTTACTGTTAATACCCATCTTATCTTTATGTCTAAAAGATTGACTCTGGACACCAAGGTTCTCTCTCTTTATCCAAGTCTGACGGGAAAGGCAAGGTTCGGATGTTGTTCATAGATTTTCCATGAGCTGTCACTGAATGGACGGTGTCTAACAACTAGTGGAAATGTAAGCTATTTGGTTTATCTTCAAGAGTTCATCTTTAGCTTGGCATCTTATAAAGGGTGATTTAAAGCTCTACAGTCACTAGGGGGCACTCATTCTCCACAAGATTTTGCTCAAGGAAACCAGCTAATTCACATTTTTCATGGGTCTCAGAATGCCTCACAATACAAAGCAATTGTTTAAAAAAAGGAAGAAAAGACGGTGGCAAAGAACGAAACCTCTTCTTAACCTTGTCTTTAGATAAATTCTTGGGGAAAAAAATTCACTCTTCTTCATTCTAGTCAGACAGCTACTGTAATCAGACAAATGTTGATTTCACCTGGGAAAAGTCCAATTGCAAGGCTTTCTTTAATAAATGAGGAAGATTCTGAAACAAGAATGGATTTTGGATTTGCAATCAAGATCTGTTGAAAATGGGACCTACTCCATGTGTCTTATGAGTTAATTAGGGTAGATTTCCCAGCGGACACCCTAGCCCTGTGGGGCCCTGTCACCTGTGTCACTGCAAACCTGAAGCCATCAGAGCCTGGCTGAGGGGAACTGTGAGCTGACGAGAAACAGTCCCGAACCTACCATCCTCGAGGGTAGTGGTGATGATTTCCTGAGAAGAAGGTCCCGTTCCGGCCCGGTTGCAGGCCTGCACCACCAGGCCATACTGGGTGAACTTATTTAGGTTGTCCAGGGTGTAAACCTCACTGTCCCCAGTGGTGTCAATGCTGATAATGTTGAATTGGAAGTTGCCCCCAGTGCTGTACTCTCGGTAACCTATTTGGTAGCCACGGATAATTCCATTCTGCAAATGTTTCTTGGGAGCCTAAACAAGAAAGAAAAGACTCTACTAAATATTTAAGGTTAGGCAGGAATAAAATCATACCCACCTGACACGTTTGTCCTTGTTAGGGAAAAAGAAATGAATTAGACTAACAATAATTGCAATAGTTGTTGCATTTAAAGAATAACTAAAAACAATAACTGCATTATTGTTGTTAAGTGTCATAGAGTCAGAACAGACCCATAGCTGACACTCCAGCAGGTTTTCAGAAGCTGTAAATTACCAGAGGAGATTGCCCATCTTTCTCCTGCAAGGTTACTGGTGGATTTAAGTGCTTGCTTTTGGGTTGGCAATGCAACTCCTTACCATTAGCCCACCAGAGTTCACGACTAACTAACTGTAATAGCAAACTTAGAAATAATGCGTGCTGTTTTCAGCACTGATCCATGCTTTACCTGACTTGTGTATCAAATCCCTACCACACTCCTATGAGACAGCAGCACTGTTACCCATAATTTATATCCTAGGACTCTGGGGCACAGTGGCTTGGCTTGCCAAGGTCACACAAGTGTGAGGGGAAGGAATCTGAGATTCAGACACTCTGGCCCAAATCCTGCATCCTTAGGCTCTCCTCCACGCTGTCCTGGCTGTCTTCTCAAGTTGATAGGACTTTTTCAAAAGAAAAATTGAGTGGATGATGCTTCCATTCAACATGGTCCCACAGGGAGACTGCTCTTCCTTTATACACCAATCCTATCGACTGAGCTTGCCGACCCTGTGCTAGGCTTTGTTCTCAATGTGCCCTAGAAGTGCATTAACAAGCAAAGGTCTCAGCCTCTTGGGAAGCTACATCCCAGTGGAGCGTCCAAGAACAAAGGTATTTCCAGGTAGAAAGCTGGAATGTGAAAGGTGGTGGACTGCTGATAGACAACCTCATACTAAGGTCTAAGCCATCGCCAACTTCATAGTAAGGTCTAAGCCATCCTGGAATCATTTTGGAGGTGTTTTTAAGTATGGATAGATAGACTAGAGTTAGCTTCACCCTGTGATTATAGAACAACACAAGAAACAGGCTTCCATCATTGAGGTTGAGTCTACATCAAGTCATAGCTGACCCTCCCTTGAGTATCCAAGAAGGTAAATTACATGGAAGAGATTGCCAATGACCCTCCTGAGAAGCCACTGGTGGATTTGAACTGGCAGAAGCACAGCCTTAGGGTTAGCAGGACAAATCCCTATGGATTACACTACTTGAGCTCCCTTCACGGTCGAAAGGTCTGATTTAAGACAAGACCCTTTCAAGTACATTATAAGAACAACACTCAGAGGATCCTCCAAGTATTCAATGCTCTGTAGATCTTGAGGCAGTCAATGATGTGAAGAGGTGTATGTGTATGAGTCCATGTATATATGTGCAGGTGTGTATGTGTGTGAGAGAGAGTGTGTGTGTGTGTGTGTGTGTGTGTATTCACATTTTTTTTTTCAAAGTACTAACTGTGGATCTAGATCTTTCAGCAATAAAAAGCCTTCTCTGGTCTGAAAGTGCTGATAATGGAGCTGGAGAGAGAAAATAAACACTAAAGCACTTTAGCAACTATAGTGAACTCTCAAGTGCTTGACACTGGAAGGCGAAGGCCAGCAGGCATGGAGAAAGTGCTGCATGAGAGTGCTCTGAAGTAGTCAGAAGAGGTAGACCCAGGTGGGTTTAGAAGGATGGGTGGGAAGTGGGGACGTGGGGGGTGGAACCAGGTGAAAAGGAGATGGGGGAGAGACAGAAGGCACTAGCACCATATGATTAATGCATGCACAGTAGCAAAAAATGACAAGAATGGACATGGCAGAGTCACAGGGTGGACCTCGTGACTGCAAATGAGTAAATTCTGAATGGGGGAAAGAGACTAGTAGAAGTCAGAAGAGCAGGTAAGCAATGTTAATAAAGCCAGCCTATATCTATAGTTGTCCAATATAAAATCTTCCAGTGGGATCAGGTGCCTCTGGCTGCCTCTTGGTGTTAGTCTGAGTTAAACAAGGGAAGCACATTCTATTTCTAAAGCAAGCTTCTTCATTGACAGGGGTTTTTTTACTTCCAGTTGCTTTGCTCAACAACTAATGTGAACTAGGATACTTGCACAGTTTTAATCAGTTATCTAAGTAATTTCTTTGCCTAGTCAACCCCTATGGACAACCTAGTCAACAGTCCATACCCCAACTGTGAATCCAAAGGCTGTGACTCTTCAGAGGTTCAAACAGGAGGGAGAAAGGCAAGCAATCTCTTCTTGTTATGTTTTTAATAACCTCAAAAAGTGAAGGGTCATTATGAGTCAGAAACAAGCCACAGTGAGTTTAAGTCCCTTATATAAAAGTTCATAAATTTATTATCATAAGCAAACATTTATGCACAAGCCAAAAGCCTTTTGTGTTGATGACTCAGTTTTCATTTTGTTCTAAACAAGTGCCTAAAGCTTTTAGATTTTTATTATTCCATTACATAGAAATTAATTTATCACAGGAATCAGGAGTGGCATCCACTTCCTAAACAGCATACCTCTGGAAACTGTGAACTTTGATAAATGGCGATGGTTGTGGAAGGGCTTCAGGCCTTTTGTTCATGAGGTTGCTGTAAGTCGTGCTTGACTAGATGGTGATCAATAACAACAACAACATTGAACTACATTTATTTGTATCATTTCATTAATAAATTTTGCAATACAATTTCTTGATTTAAAGTGTGAAATTAACTTGATATTTTTAAAATTGAAGGAACTGAAGAACAAATTCGAGACTTGAGTTGCTATACCTAAGGATGCTATGGACAGAATATTGAATGACCCAGGAAGCATTAAAAAAAGATGAAAGGAGTATACAGAGCCACTTTAGCAAAAAGAATTGATTGACACAGAAAAATGTCATGAAACAACATATGATCAAGAAGCAATGATGATGAAACAGGAAGTTCAAGTTGTTCTGAAGGAATTGGCACAAAACAAGATCCCAGGGATTGATGGAAATACCAACTGACATATTTCAGCGAACAGATGCTGGCCTGGATGTGCTCGACAGGTTCTGCCAAGAAATTCAGAGGATTAGCTGGTCAATAAACTGGAAGAGATCCATATTTATTCCTATTCCAAAAGAAGGCAATTCCCCCAGAGTGTGGAATTATCTAACAATATCACTAATACCATCAGCAAAATTTTGCTGAAGAGTATCCAAAGATTACTGGAACAATACATTGACAGAGAATTACCAGAAATTCAAGCTGGGTTTAGAAGAGGTTGTGGTACTATGGATATCATCACCAGGGTCAGATGGATCTTGGCTGAAAGCAGAGAGTACCAGTGGGCTGTCTACCTGGGTTTCATTGACTATGTAAAGGCATTTGACTGTGTGGATTACAACAAATTGTGGTTAACCTTGATCAGAATGGGAATCCCAGAACACATGACTGTGTTCATATGAATCTATACTTGGAACAGAAAGCAGTTTTCAAAATATAGCAAGGAAACACTACAAGGTTCAAAATCAGGAAAGGAGTGCATCAGGAATGCCTCCTGACTCCATATCATTTCAATCTGTATGTTTAACAGATCATTCAGGAAGCTAGACTTCATGAAGAGTGTGGCATCAGGATTGGAAGAAGACTCATCAGCAACCTACATTATGCAGATGACATAACTTTATTTGCTGAAACTAAGAAGGACCTGAAGCATTTGTGGCAGAAGGTCAAAGACTATTGTCTTAAAGTGGATTGAAGCACAACATCAAAAAGTCAAAGATTCTCACTACTGGGCCAACTGGCAGTAACAGGATGGAGAAGAGACTGAAGTTAAAAATTTCACCTTGCTTCACAATCAATATTCTTGGCAACAGCAGTCAAGAAATTCAAAGATGAATTGCATTAGGGAAATCAGCTGTCAAGAATCTCTCCAGAGTCCTAAAGAGCAATGATTCCAGTCTAATGACTAAGGTGTGGCTAATTGAAGCCATAGTCTTTTTCAACTGCTTGCTATATATCTGTCAGCTGGACAATATCTAAGGATGACAGAATAAGAATTGACACCTTTGAGCTGAGTTCTTGGAGAAGCGTACTGAACATACTGTGGACTGCCAAAAGAACAAACAGGCTGTTCTGAAGAAAATGAAACCAAGGTGCTCTTTGGAAGCAAGGGTGGTGAAACTCTATCTCACTTTGAGCATGTTGTCAGAAGGAGACAATACTTGGAGGATGACATCATGTTAGGGAAAGGAGAAGGCTAGTGCAATAGAGGAAGACCCTGGATGAGAGTCACAGATTGTCACAGTGATTGTGACAATGGGGTCAGGTACTTCAGAGATTGTGAGGTTGGCTTAGAATAAGGTAAGGTTCAGAGCAAGTCACAGTCAAGTCACCAGCACATAATAGCAACAGCATAGTGCTTAGGGAGTTGAACTACTAACCCAAAGGGACACGTCTCTGAGGGTTCCAATCCACCAGCAGCTCCAAGGGAGAAAGATGGGCAGTCTCCTCCATGTGATTTACAACCTCTGAAAACCCCTTTCTGACCTAACGGCAATGACAGATGATAGAAAAGACAGAGTGAGAGAGAGAAAAAGATGATGGATAAAAGTGGTATATTTCTTCTGTTCCATTTCAAATATTTTTAATAAGTAAATAGAATTATTATTTTTATTTCCAGAAGATCTAATTTTTTATCTTATTGTTTTTAAAATGACATAAAAGTTATCTTTTGGGGGGAGGAGGGTATAGAAAAAAGTGCAACAATGAATGAAAATCCAAAATCTCTGTAAATGTTCATTAAAATTAATAAGATAAAATTTTTTAAAAGTTATATTTTTAACTAGTAATAATTTTATTTTTACACTAATGGTCTTACAAATTATTTGTCCTTATGAGACTGAGTTAGTTCACTCACTATAATACTCTCCAATCTTTCCCATGTTGTATGGTATTTTTCAAAATCATTATTCCTGAGAGCTGTAATAGTATTGCATCTTATGAATGTACCACAATTTCTCAATCCATTTGTTTGTTGATTGTTATTCTGATTCCTTTTTCTTGTTGTGAATAATGCTGCTATGAACATCAGTGTATAAAATCTGTTTGTGTCTCAGTTCTATTTTCCTTGGGGTATATTCTGAGAAGTGGAATAGCTGACTGTAGATAGATGTATTAAATTCCAGATTCTCGAATCTCTTCCATAGCTACTTTTGATATTTGATTCTTCTGGAAAAGCTTTGTAGAATAACTAGAATTTGTCTAATAAAATAATTGTATAACCACTGTTCACATTTTAACTTTTTTATCTAAGCAAAATTCTCCATTCACCCCATACAGTTGTATTTATCTTTGGTATAATTTTTGTGTCTTTTTTTATTTAATATTTTATCATGGTCATATCCTCATATTTATACTACAGTCTTCTGAATTATATTCTAGCTGGCTGATGCTTTATTTTATTTAATAATTTTGCCTGGGACCAGAGAATTTGTTGTTTCCTATTTTATTTTCTACCACAAATTTCAGGGAGCTCTGGTGGCCCAGTGGCAAGAAGCTGAGCTGCAATCCCAAAGGCATATGAGTCCATTAGCTGCTCTGTGGGAGAAGGATGAAAAATCTCCTACCATGTATTTGACTGCATCTGAAAACTCACCGGAGGGTCAGCTACGGGTTGGTTCTGACTTGATGGTAAACAACAACAGGCACCACAACTTTTAATCACCTTTGTGTATATAGTTTCTATGTTTTGATTATTTATTGGGATACTTACTTGGAAATATGTACTTATCCTATTTTTTTAAGCCATGCTTCAATTGGTTGTAAATACACTTTTTTTTCTTTTTATTACTTGTTTGACTGTGTGGCCCACAACAAACTGTGGCTAACTCTGAGAAGAATGGGCATCCCAGAACCCTTAACCATGCTTATGCGAAACCTATATTTGGACTAGGAGGCAGTCATCAGAACAGAACAAGAGAATACTGCATGGTTCAAAATTGGGAAGGGTATATCCCAGGGATGTGTCCTATCTCCATACCTTTTTCAATCTATATGCAGAACAAATTATCGGGGAAGCTGGGCTCTATGAGGAGAAATGTGGCATCAGGATTGGAGGAAGACTCATCAACAATCTGTGTTATGCAAATGATACAACCCTACTTGCTGAAACTGAGGAGGACCTGAAGCACATGCTGCAAAAGGTCAAGGACTGCAGCTTCAATATGGATTGAAGCTCAACATCAAGAAAACAAAGATTCTCACTGGGCCAACTGGCAACATCGTAAAGGATGGTGAAGAGATTGAGATTGTAAACAGCTTTCGTTTGCTTGGCTCCACAATCAACACTCAGCACCAGCAGCTAGGAAATTAAAAGACAAATTGCATTGGGAAAGTCTGCTGTCGGAGACTTCTCCAAAGTTTAGAAGAGTAATGATGTCAGTCTGGAGACTAAGGTGTGCCTGATACCTTTGCAATGAATGATACCTGGCCATGGTCTTTGCAATCACTTGCTATGTATTGGAGAGCTGGACAATGACTAGGGATGACAGAAGCAGAATCAATGCCTTTGAGCTGTAGTGTTGGAGAGAAGTATTGACCATACCATGGACTGCTAAGAGAACAAACAGATTCATCCTGGAAAAGGTGAAACTAGGCCGCTCCTTGGAAGCAAGTATTCTGAAGCCTCATATGACATACTCTGGACATGTTGCAAAGAGGGACCAGTCCTTGGAGAGAGACATCATGCTTGAGAGACTGGAGGGACAGTGCAGGAGAGAAAGACCCTCAATGAGATGGACTGATTCAGTGACTGGGGTAATGGAGGTCGATGAGTCAAAGACAGTAAGATTGGCACAGGATAGAGCAGGATTTAGGGCTCTTGTATATAAGGTTTCTATGAGTTGAAGACAACTTGACTGCACATAACAACTCTTTTAAATGTACAGTAAAATGTACAACTTAAGAGACTGTTTTTATCACAAGGAACATTCTCCATTTTTATTGGTATTCCAATCATAAGGTGAAGTATATTGAATAGAGTTGTTTGTTATTTCATGGTAGAACAGTTCTGAACAATCTATAGGTGCCACAGAGAATAAATTATGCCCCTAAGAAGGATACTGCCAATGATACCTATAAATGAAGTGTATATTAATATATAGTTTTATGCCCCAAATAATGAGGTTTTAAAAAGTTAGAAAAAGGCAGTTTGGAAGAAATGTCTGCTAATAGGTATAAGATTTCTAAAACACACACTATATGAACTTTTTAAGTAAACCAAAAAAATGTACATGACAATGACTGTATAAATCTGTGAACATAACTATTAAAAATCAATAAAGTTGCTTTAAAAAGACAGTGTGTTAAGTCATTATGATGCTATTAATACTTATTTTTCAATCATAATAGTGCTTACCCTATTAACAACACTATGAAGACCATCATCCACAATCAGCTTTTATCACTAATATAGAGTAAGAACTGATCCATAGCTGACCCTCCTGTGGGTTTTCAGAGACAGTTAATCTCATGGGAGGAGACTGTCCATCCTTCTCCCATGGAGCAACTAATAGCCTCCAGTGCAGCTTCTTACCACTAGGCCACCAGAGATCCCTAACCAGCCTTTAATTTATAATTAAATTTCCAACTTTACCTGATATAATTAGAATGTTTGTTTGCATTTGTTAATGAAAATATAGCATTTTCTCTTTGGGTAAGCTATGGACTATTTTTCTTGAATGAAAATCCCTTATTTGTATTTTATTTACTGTAACTTTACAAATTCAAGGAACAAGATTTGCATGAAAAAAGTTTTTATGTTCTATGACATAATTCTTAGAGTAATCAAAAATAATGATTAAACTCAACGTAATTATTTGTGGTGGTTATTGTTGTTAGGTGTCGTCGAATCAGGTATGACTCACAGTGACCCTTCAGAACAACAGATCTGAATCCTATCCTGTCCTTTGCCATCCTCATCATCTCTGATACTTGAACCTATTACTGAAGTCACCATGTCAATCTCCCTCTTTGGAGACTCTTGGGAGTCTTCCTCTCTTTCTCTGACCCTTCACCTTTCCAAGCATGGTATCACTTTAACTTATTCTTGCAATATGCCCAAAGTATAGGAAACAAAGTTTCAGCATCCTTGCTTCCAAGGAGCACTCTGGTTGCACCTTTTCTGACATGAAATCATTAAATTTACCTTAGCATTTAACTAAAAAGATCAAAGCCTGTTTGACTTTTAATTTCATTATTTGTAAAGGCTATGAAAATTCTTGAGGCTGAGATTATTATAAAGGTAAATGGGGAAAATGTATTTTATATATAGATCACAGAGATAGAGATGAGAGAGAGAGAGAGAGAGAGAGAGTACTCAAAAAGAAAAGTGCTTTTGGTAATAAGTGATAGTGGTAATTGCGGTAACAGTGATGTTGGTGCTGCTGGTGATGGTAGAGGTGGCCATGGTGGTCAGAGTGACAGAAAAAGTGGTAGGTAATGTTTGTGAAGATGGTAGTAGTGAAAGAAATACGGTGGTGGAGATGATGTTAGTAATGGTGGTGTTAATGTGGTGGTGGTAATGACTGGTTCAATGGGACAGGTCTACAGTACACAACAAGAACAGGCTAGATAGTTAAATGTGAGTTTTGGATGTGTTAAGATTAAAGAATACTTGACTTCTTAAAAAAATCCATTAATGAACATATTTTATAAATTAAGGTTCAGATATTTTAAGAACTGTTACACAAATTACCAAGTTATTAAAAAGTGAGCTGGGAAAGAAAATTAAAAAAATAAAATAAAAAAACATTAAAAAAGTGAGCTGGAAAGTCCTCACTAAATTATATGTACAAGTGAATGCAGAAGGCTGTGGATTAATGGAGTCACATGAATCCATCTGCCTGGCAGTAGACAATATTAAAAGCAAAGACCAGTTACTGAGTAATATAATTCACTTGAAATTATAACATGCTTAATTTATTTTTAAAAGGGAATTCTTTCCTTTTTAGAAACAGAGTTTAGGTAAAGTGCATTCAGTGTTGGGCTGTTAATCAAAACATTGGTGGTTTGAGCCTATCAGCTGTCCCATGTGAGAAAGATGGGCAGTCTTCTCCCGTAAAGATTCAGACTCTTGGAAGCCCAATGGAGGTGTTAATGGGATGGAATCAACTCAATAAGTGTTCGGGTTTTTCAGTACTTATTTTTTTTTAATTAAAATATGAAACAGTTTCAGATGATATCTTAAACACTTCGGCTTGAAGCATGTGTTTGCAGATGAGAATTTGTTCTCTATTTATAAATAATTTTTGAATAAAGAGGGATGGTTGACTTGTATAGGGAGAGAAGGCAGCCTAATAGGTGAGGCTGTTTTAGAATACAAAGTTTAAAATCCATTGAAGAACAACTAATACAATGGAGAAAATTTTTATTAGCTTGATGGTACTAAGTGAATGAGGCTAATGATGAAATAGAAAGGGGGGAAGATATGCAATAAGACATGTAGCCTTACAATCCTTAAAATGAAAATGTACTTAAAATCCAGTTTCCAAAATGCTAGAGAAGACAATTTTCCTAAGAAATCCCTTTGACCATGACTTATCTGTTTTCAAATCCCAGAAGCTCCAACGACACCTGACTAAATTCTATCATAATCTTTTGAGAATAAGAATCCCTTACTATTGATGATCCAACCAGAATGCCTTCCTAATTGCCTAAAAAAAAAAAGTGGTATTCTAAATCTGTTCATGTTTTCCCAGTCACCAAAGACCCAATGAGAAAATATCTTTCCCCTCCTTCAGCTAGAGAAGCCCTACTCATTCTCCAAGGGCCAGCTCAACATTTAATTTAAGAGGGTAGTTTCCTTAGATACCTTCCAATTACAGGTAGACATGCCCTTCTACTAGTTTCTGCTAGCACTCACTATTTCTTCCATTGATTCAGTGCAAAGTAACCCTGCACCCCTTTTCTTGTAGCCACCATTCTGTATTCAATGTCTGGTTTCCAAAAACTTCACAACAAACTCCTTCAGTTCAGGGATCTTCCCCTTAAGCATGCTTATAAACTCCATCCCCTTGTGCAAATCATGGTTTTAACAGAGTGGACATCATGGAAAAGTTTACTATTGGCAGAGAATGAAATTGGAGCAAATATGACATATGACATAAAACATGTCAGATAAGAATAGTCTGTCTCAATTGTGGAGCTGTAATCTGCTTGCATACAGTTTCGATGGCAAGTTGGAAGAAAGGCCTAAACTCCAGTACCGACTGAACTGTAGGCTGCATGGGCTGAGCTGGCCAGTGTACAGCTGGAGTTTTCAGGATTACTATGCAAATAGCCTGATGCAGAGATTCAGGGTGAAGGTGAGATGGATTTCAAGCTGTCACTTGACATGGCAACCATGTATAGTGAGTGATGAGCAATGGAGGCAGGGTGTCCCAGGTCCTATCTGAAAATCAGCATTGAAAGCTTTCTGGAGTACACTGTTACCCCAACACATATGGAATCGCCATCAATTGGAACTGATGAAAAGGCAGATGAGTTTGGGGTTTTCCCCCCAATAGCTCTGAAGAGCCAATGTATTTCTCCCTACGCCCTTCCCCACTTAAAACAGGTATCTAAAGAGATCTCATTCACTTGCCTATCTACTTTATGCCTATAAAGTATAAAGGCAAGACATTTTTATAGAAAGAAACACCAAAGACAGTTTTGCAGAATTATAGCAAACTCCTGTAACCAGTCTCCTTAATACATAGAGAATTTCATAAATATGGTAACAAACTTGAAGTAGGGGCGAGAGCCTCTCACTGAGTATTCCAGTGTCTGACAATCTACAGACATTCCCATGTAGGAGAATGTTGTCTTTACAGACTGCCTTCAGAAGTGAGGATTCTCTTTTCATCTAGTCTCAAAGCCCTGGGTGTAGCCTTTGAGAGAAGGCCTCACCTTCACACAGCTACCTTTCTCAGGTAATGATTGTTTTTCCATGTTGAGTTGTACTTTTCTGTCACTTATCTTTGGATCTAGTAACAAGCCTGCTTTCTTTTCATTTTGCTCTTTTCTCCGCCATCTGTGGAATCTTCTCTCCCCTTTTCAGCCCTGGAGGGTTTGTTTTTTTTTTCCTCTTCTCTCCTGCAATCTCTCCAAACAGTCTTCTTTCATCCTTCTCAGAACGTTTCTTCCAGTCTCCAAATCCCTCCCAACCCCCAATTCCTTCAAGAAAGGGCCTCTTTTGATCTCCATGACAACAGCAGCACCATGTCAATTTCTTTCTAAGGTTTGCAAGGGACTGTGTTTTATGTGTCAGTCCAAACCAGCCTGCCAGCTGCCTCTGGCAGATTCCTCCTCCTTTAAAGAGACAGAGAAACAGAAATATGCAAATAGCCACAAGCCTATCCTAGGTGCATAGATGGAAGAGGCTTTTCTCCTTGGAAAAGAACTAGCCACACCCTTTTCCAGGCACACCCCTCCCCCTTTCCACTGTGAAAGAATGGGTTTTCTCCTGACCAACTCTGCAAAATGCCTGGACTGTAGATTATGGCCTTTGAAGAACATTGTTTTGTGAAGGCACACTAAGCAATTCGATTGGAAAACGAATTGAAAAATTTTTTTTTTATGCCTCCAGATTCATTGAAAATGTTACCTGTCCTCATATTTCTTATGTCACAGGAGTGATGGGCTGTCTGACTCCTCTGTGTGTACACCCTCCAGCCCTCTTTTCTCCTCTCTAACTTAAAACAACAGCATCTTTTAGATTTACTCAGAGAATGGCTGTATTTAGAACTCTGGAAAACATTAATGGATGCCCATGAGTTGGTATGAGTGAGTTCTGGTGGCTTAGTTGGTAAGGAGTTGTGCTGCCAATCCAAAGGCAGGGGATTTGAACCCACCAGATGCTAGTCAAGAAAAGATGAGAATCTCCTCCTGTGTGATTCACTGCTTCTGAAAACCTGCTGGAGTGTCAGCTATGAGTTTGTTCCAACTCAACAGCACATAACAATATGTGTTGATAGTAACTTGATGGCAATGGATTTATTATATTATTTATATTACTGGGGGAAAAGTTGCTATAAAATCAATTCTGACTTATAGTGATGCTACAGGAAGGAACAGAACTGACTCACAGAGTTTCTAAGAATGCAATTTTCACAAAAAACAAACTGTCATACCTATTTCCCACAGAGTTGATGGCTCCAAATGGTTGACCTTTCCCTTCCTAGTCAAATGCTTAACCACTGCATCACCAGGGCTCACAGAAGTTAAGTGCTCTGCTAATAACCAGAAGGCCACTATGAGATGCAGCAAGAATTACAGGGGCAACTGCTTTTGTACTTTAGATTGTGTGTAAATCCCACTGTATAGCTGATTTTGACTCATGGAAATTCTCCATTGGCTTTCTGACGCTCTAGATTATAATAGAGGGAAATTCCCTCAGCTTTCTTCCATGGAACTGCTGATGTGCTGAACTCCACCAGGGCTCCTTTAGATTATATATAACAAAAAGGGGAAAGGGAAATCCAACAAAAGAAGCTCCCCAACCCCCCCCCCAAAACCCACAACAAAATAAAAACAGTGCTGTCTAGTTGAATCCAATTCTTTTTTTTTTTAAATTTAGGTTGTTTATTTTTCATTTCAATGAACATCTACAGAGATTTTGGGATTCCATTCATTCATTGTTGCACCCTTCTCCCCGCACAAACCTCTCCCCCCCCCACCCGCCGTTTGCTCCTCTCCTTGAAAAGCAAAAGAAAAACTCCCTCATTGGTACACAATCCCCCCCCCGCACCTCCCCAAACCCCACCCTCTACCCCCAAATATAATCCACTCTGCAACCCTCATTGCACACTCCTACGATAAAAATAATTCCCTAAAATATAAGACTGAGAAAAACTGGATGAAATATGTTTACGGCATTGAAGTCTATGGGGGAGAGAATAGTCTAAAAGTATTATATAGTCTGAATCCAATTCTTATTGGCCCTCTGTTGAATCTCTAAGACTGCAGTTCTTTCCTGGAAGAGATTCCTAATCTCTCTCTTTCAAAGTTGCTGATGAATTAAAACTGCCAAGGTTGTTAGTAACCCCACAAAGTACACACTAAACACCAGGGAGCATTTTAAACTATGTATTAAAAAAGTCAAACCCACTGCCATAGAGTCAGTTTCAACTCATAGCACCCTCCACCAAGCCTCCAAGGCAGAAAATTGTTCATGTGAGGAGACTGACCATCTTTCCCCTGCAGAGTCACTAGTGGACAGAAGCATAAATTCCATGAAGAGCCAATGAAAGAATAAGTCTGATCTCTTTTCATCCAGTAGACCACCAACGTACCTTCTTGGGGACTGATAGGCCCTGCTACCCTGAAACACATAACACTCTTCTTTGTACAACACTGCACTGTGTGCACAATTTAAAAGAAGTCAGTCGTTCTTTCAATGGCCCACATTTTGGCACCAAGAAAAGAAATTTATCTGCAAATAAATGACTCTACTGTTTTACCGCTGGTAGAAAACATATGTGGTGCTGTGTTTTTGTTTGTTTTTAAAATTTGTATTTGTGTGTGTGTGTGTGTGTGTGTACTGTCAAATCAGATCTGACTGGCAGAGGAGGAGATTGTCCCTCCTTCCCCAGCAGAGCATCTGGTGGATTCTAACTGTTCATCTTTGGGATTGCAGTGCAGCTTCTTGCCTCTAGGCAACCAGAGCTCGCCAGCGGTGCTGTTTTAGGGCCTCAAAAGTTTAAGCATTTAGAAGGTTTGGATTCTCTATAGAAGGACATCACTCTCATACAGTCTCCAAAATACATTAGAGGCGACAGGAATACCTGGCCTTTTTCAATGGCTAAATGCCACTGAACGTACAAGAGAACATACAAGGCTAGCAGGTGAACTTCACAGAGTCTTTAATTCAAGAGAGAGTGAGTCAGCAAGCCATTTGTTGAGTGGCTGGAATGCATTTGGGGTGATGGCTTGCTGAGTGTCTTCTATTGTTCAGTTCCTGTGATGCTTGCAGGCGGTGGCTGCAGTCACTGAAGCGGAAGACACCCTCCCCACACTCCTCACTGTAGCTCAGCAGTCTTGTCATGCTGCCCACTGGAATAACAACTCACTAGCTGGGGTTGAAAAAAGCTGGCACTGAGAGGCTAGCTGCATTAACCTGTGTTAGTACCAAAGGAAGGATCCACATAATAAAGAATGCCACCCACTCCACCATCACTATTAAAACAGAGACTAGCCATTTTATGGTGGTATTGGTGAATTTTGAATATTTGATGGATGGTCCGAAGAACAAAGAAATTTCTTGCAGAAGAAGAGTGGCCAGAGTACAGTCAGAGGTAGGATGGTGAAACTTTGCCTCATTTCCTTCAGAGATGCTGTCAGGAATGTGGATTCCTTTGAAAAGGCCATCATGCTTGAAGAAATAGTCAGCAAAGGAGAAGACCCTCAGTGAGACGGATGGAAGCAATGACTACAGCAAAGGGCTCAAGCAGACCAGAGATTGTCAGGATGGTAGGCGATTAGGCTGAGTTTTATTCTGTCATACACAGGTTTACTGAGTCAGAACTGACTCGATGGCACCTACCAACAAAAAGTAGATTAATAATATGTTGTTTGATTTCTTGATTGCTGTTCCCACAGGAAAATTCCATCTGTAAGTATACATGAAGGATAATGTGTAGCATAAAATCTGCCTGTTTTCATGGAATTCAAGATACACATGCTGTATAAAGCAACTGGAAAGGAAAGAGAACGCAGGAATGACACACTGCATTGGGCAAATCTGCTGTAATAGACTTGCGAAAAATGTTAGAATTGTCACCTTGAGGACGAAGGTGCCCCTGACCTGAATCATGGTATTTTCATTTACCTCATATGCACATGAAAGCTGGACAGCAAATAAGACAAAAGCAGCACAGATGAGTCTGAATTATGATGTGGATGACAAATGTTCAACATAACATGGATTGCCAGAAGAATAAACAAATCTATTTTGGACAAAGACCAAGACATTCCTCTAGGTCGTATAGCCCTGGTGTACAAGTTGCTGTCCCGCGGTCACTTGTGGTTGCTGTGAGGCTGAACACTGTGACACGGATGTGTCAAATGCGTTAATGGTTGGCTACCCAATGAGGACAGAGAGTGAGGTGGAGCTCCCCTATTAAAACAAGCTTGGAAGGAGGAGTGGCGTCCACTTCCATAATAGCTTGCCTCCGGAAACCCTATAAACCTGGAGAGAGGATGAAAAACACCCAAACGTCGAGGACTCTCCTTCATAGGGTCGCTATGAGTCACCTGCGACTCGACGACACTTAACAACAACAACAACAACAACAACAACAACAACAATTTTGGACAAAATACAAGCAATGCAATCCTTAAATGTGAGGATAGGAAGACTTCACATCCTTTGGGTGTGTTCTTAGGAGGGAGGGATTAGCCCTTGGAGAAGTATATCAGAGTTGGCTAAGTAGAAGCTCAGTAAAAAGTCGAAGATCCTTCATAAACTGGATTTATAAAGTGAGTTAGATTTTCAAAATTTCAACAATGAGCTGAAGCAAAGCAGAAATTGTGGGGATGGGACAGCACAGGGCAATATTTTGTCTCACTGCACATTAGGTCACTATGAGGTGGAACAGATATGTTTTCTAGCATTCCTTCATGGTACAAACGGCTAAACATTTGGCTGCTGATCAAAGATGGGAGCTTCAGATCTATACAAAGTTGCCTCACAAGAAGGACCAAGCAATCCAATTTAGAAGATCAGCTGTTGAACACTCTTTGGAGTCTGGGTCTTCTCTGATATGCAAGAAGTTGCCCTGAGTCAGAACTGACTGCATGGCAGCTCACTACTTAACTTGATTAGTCATTTTATGAAAAGAGAGCAAAGCCAAGTGATACGGATCCAGTGTTTCTCGGGAATAGTTTGTGATTTAAAGAACTCAGGGGGTTGGTGCAGTTTTCTCCTCTTTACGGTAATTTAGGCAAAAAAGTAAGAGGAAACACACAATGAGAGAAATCAAGAAATGAGTTAGAGTAAGTATAGGACTTTACAGAAAAGTTCACCCAACAACTGCACTCAGGAGAAAATGGGATTCAGCCCAAATAATTATCCTCGGGAATTCCTTCAAGCGGGTGATGAATTCACAGGGATGTTTCACGCTAGGTTAGTGTCACACTACTAACTTCAATCTCAGTGGAATAGTGGTGCTCCAAGCTCTGTTCTGTGATAAGCTTGCGCCGGGATATCATCAGCATGCTGCTGGCTTCCTTCATTGAGAAAGTTTTGCAGTGAGAAGCACGTCAGCAGAATGAAACATGTTAAAGTGACAGTCTTCTACATTGTGGGTTAAGCTTTATCTTTCAGTGAGTAGTAATGGATAGTCAACAACACGTGCAAAAATTACACTTGGGGTAACATTGGTAAAATTGCCTTGCAAGACAGCTGGTCAACCACTCGATTTATAGAAAGGGAAATGAATGCAGGGAAGTTCCGGGGCTTTCTAGAGGACACAGCTAGTTACCCACACAGCCAGACCACCTCTCCTTGCTGCCAGCTTGTTGGGCCATCTGCCAGATAAGCTTCACCACTTAGGAAAAGCAGTTAGAAATAGTTATTGCTCAGATGAAAGCAGGGTGTGCAGTCATGGACATCCGTTTCCCTGTCTGTGTGGAGACTAGAATTCAACCAAGACTCAAAAACAAGCAAACAAAGAAACACAAAATACAATTACTGAAAATTTCACTCTATAAACACAGAACTTGACATAAAGATATATAAAATTTATTTACAGAAACTGAGTTTTAAGAAAAGAGCTTATAACTTAACTTTAAAACCTAAGAGTCTAATGCAACGTTAATATCTCAGCATCCTAACACCTAACAGAGGTGAAGTTCTCACCCCGGTAGGAACCAATAGCAGGAATCAGTGTTCTTATCTGGTTTACCTTCCAGGTGACCCTGATGCTTTGAGATGATATGGGCTCCAGGTGAACTTCCTGAGGTGGGCCATCAGGAGCTGTAGAGACCAAAAAAACCCACAAACAGGTTAGACATGTGCCCAAGAGCTGACTGAAACCTTCACAGCAATATGCAGCCCTATATACATGCCCATGTTAAAGCATAGTCACACATTCACTCACTGCTGTCGACTTGGAACCACCTTCTAGCTGATTCTGCACTGGTTTTCTGAGGCTGTGACTGGATGGGATGAGACTGCCTATCTTTCTCCCATGGAGCAGGTGGTGGATTTGAAACACCAGAGAGACACGGTCTTTGGGTTAACAGCACAACTCCCTACTGACAATTTCACAACTCCTTTGATTAAATATATATTTCCACTTTAGTGAACAAAATATTTTTTTCTTTCTTCTTAAGGAAAATGTATCTTGAGAATTATCTGTCATTGGGCTTTGTGGTGTGTTTTTTGCTGCTGTTGTTGTTTCTCACCATGGTGTTGACAAATTGTTGAACAAATCCTAAGACCACACAAGTTAAAGTAAGAAGTCATAAAAAAAAAAAGCTTGTTTCGGAAACTCTTGCTGTGATGCGTACTGAAGAGATTTCTCTTTCCCAGTGGGGTCTAGTTTAGTGATTGGGCACTGCAGGAGCTCAAGTTGCTCAGAACCACTGGAGAGGGGAAAATATTCAGGAATCTTCCACCTTTCAGTAACTTTGGTAACTTTAGTTCTATCCACAGATAGGAGAAGCAAAGAGTCTACAATTTATACTGATCTATTTCCAATGTTGTTGTTGTCATGTTGTAGAGTTAACTAAGACTCATAAGTGGCCCGATGCACAATGGATCTGAACCCTGCCCTATCCTGTGCCATCCTGACCATCTCTGACATACTCAAGCCCACTTTATAAGTCAATTCATCTTGTTGAGGACCTTCCTCTCTTTCACTGACTCTCTGCCTTTATCAGCATCATGTCCTTTTCCAAGGACTGGCCGCTCCTAAACAGTATGTCTAAAGTATGTGACATGGAGTTTTACTATCTTTGCCTCCAAGGAGCAAGCACCCTGGCTGTTCCTATTCCATATGTATTTGTCCTTTTGGCAGTCCGCGGGATAGTCAGCACTCGTCTTAGAAACATGTCTATGTCAAAAAAAAAAAGAGAGAGAGAGAGAGAGAAATATGTCTATGTCCAATAGCTGTGTGGTAAATCAGGCAATCACGGACAAATTCAGACTCTTAATAAGATGGATTTACCCAGTGGCTGCAACAATGGGCTCAAGAGCAGCAGAAACTGTGAGGGTGGCATAGGATTGGACAATGTTTCTTTCTTCTGTTGTGCACAGGATCACCGTGAGTGGGAACTAAATCAAGAGCACCTAACAACAATAGTAGTCATTTTAGAGCATCCCTGCACAATACAAATGGTTAAGCACCTGCTAATAAGAAAGGTTGGAGGTCAGAATCTACCCAGAGATGTCTCAGAAAAAAACGTGTGGCAACCTGTTTCAGAAAGCTCAGCCACTGAAAGCTGCGTGGAACACTGTGCCGATCTGACACACACGGGATCACAGTGCGGTAGAGCCAAACCAATGGATGACAACAATGTAGATTTGGAGGCTGGAGGGAAATTAACATCCTTATGGCTTCACTTACCAATAACATAGTGCTTTGTTCATATTTTCTATATAGATTTGTCTACTCTTTGAACCCATTGGGCAGGTCAGTAACATTATGATAGATGGTGAGGAGATTGAGATCATTAACAGCTTAAGTTTGCTTGGCTCCACAGTCAACGTTCTTGGTACAAGCAGTCAGGAAATTGAAAGATTAATTGCATTAGAAAAGTCAGCTGTCAGGAACCTCTCCAGAGTACTGAAGTGCAACAAACAATGTCAGTCTAGATACTAAAGTGTGCCTGATGCAGGCCATAGTCTTCGCAATTGATTGCTACGCATCAGAGAGCTGGACAGTGACTAGGGATAACTGAAAGGGATTTGATGCCTTTGAGCTGTGGTGCTGGAGAAGAGTGTTGAATATATCGTGGACTGCCAGGAGAACAAACAGGTTCATCTTAGAGAGGGTTAAGACCAGGCTGGCTTCATCTGACATACTTTGGGCATGTTACAAGGAGGGACCAGTCCTTGGAGAGGGACATCATGCTTGGAAAGGTGGAGGAACAGAGAAAGGAAGACCATTGATGAGATGGACTGATTCAATGACTAGGGGTAGCTGTGTGAGAGACAGTAAAATTGTCACAGGATAGAGCAGTTTTAGGGATATTATATAAGACCATCCATGCCTCTAAGACCACCCATGCCTTACACCCTGTTTGTACTTCCTTCAAAACACATCTGCTTGTTCATTTGGCAGTCCATGGAATATTCAAAACTTTTAGCCAACACTACAAATTAAATTCTTTAAATAACATACACATGTATATATAAGACATATAAGTCTTCTCATAAATTGTGATTTCCCCTTGTAAGTTTCTTATTTCTCCGTAAATAGAAAATTTCTATAAAATGACGATCCAAATAATACTGAATTCCTAGTGCTAAAAGTATTGAAGATTAACCATTATCTAACCATCTACTTGTCTAAATTTTAAAATCTAGTTGTTGATATTTAACGTTTACAAATTTATTTACACAATGTCAAACGGAAATCTTTCTTTTTAAAAAACCAGAATAGTTATCCTTTTATTTTTTTTCTGTAGAAGGAAAAAGCGCGATTCAAGTATTTACAATGAAACTAATTTCCAAAATAAATCCTTTCAGAAGCCAAAAACTATTCAATCTGTAAAATAGTAGTAGATAGGTTATATTTGCATTTCAAAGATTTTCACTAAGCAAGGCAAATTTTACTAATTCCCTGTGTCTGAACATACAAGGAAGGCAAGCTCCTCTTCATTGCCACAGCCCTGGTGCTCTGCACAGTCCTCTCTGGGTCCTTCCTGCAGGCTCTGCAGTGCCCTCCTGTGGACTGCCTCCTTCCTGCCTGTCCACTCTGGCTAGTCTTCCCTCTCTCTGATAGCCCCCTTGTTACATTCAATGGAGTGTGCCCTCCCTGCTGAGTCCAAGAAGTCTGCATCATCAATGAAATCTCAGTTCTCAGCTCCCAACACAAGTCCTCTTCCAATGACCAATTTCCTGACTTCAATTAGACTCTTGAGGCACACTTGATTATTATTGGACGGAACTGAATCTCTGCACTGAGAATCTCACCCAAATTTCACTTTTTAATTCCTTATTGGGACAGTGACTGAGAGTCATGGTGTAAACAGTAAAGGGCTAATAGAAATGTTGGAGGGTTAGCTCAACACCCTAGGAAGCCTGGTTCTCCCTCATACTCCAACATACATGAGGTCCCCATGAGTCAGGACGCATGCCAGCTGTTAGTGGTGAAAATGGGCAGGGGACAGTGTGTGCCAGATGGCAGTGGGTTGAGTTTTAAACCAAGCTGTCAAAGTGGGATTCAATGAAAATATAATAATTAGATGAGAACTTCAAGGTGGTGAGGGTAGAACATTCCAAACAGAATGATGACTTCCAAACTGAAAATAACTGTAATCCTGGAACCAGATAACTGGAGAAATGGGTGTGCGGTAGGCCTGGTTCTTCTTACTGGGCTCTGTACTATTTTGATGAATAATACTATTGACATTGAGCTCTAATACACACTGCTGTTAACAATTTTATTTTTCAATGCATTTGCCTTTTTTTTTCCAATCTCTTAAATCCTCTCCATAACCTCTTCCCATCAGTCTCCAGCTTTGCACCTAGGAGACCTCACCACCACTCTGACCTTCTTTCTGGGGCTGTAACGAAGGGTGATTCAGAGACCATCTAGTTATTGGCAGATCCAAAGGGAACCCAGTGGCTCTATGCCATGACCCTTCCCTAATCCTGACCTCCCATTCTCTGATGTGTCTGTGAAAACTCACCAGTTTGTCAAGGAGGCCTGCATAACTGAACTTCACTTGCCAAGGAAATGATTGGAGGAATCAGCCACTCCTAGCTCAGTCAGGGCACTCAGCGACATGTGACCTGAGGGGGCCGCTGCAGATGGGGAAGCTGGTCTTTGGTGAGGGTCAGCTGAGATGTGACATGCTGATTAGTGTCAGGGTTATCCTGGCAACACTAGGCACACTTTTAGTCCATTAAAGCGTAACCTCGCTTACTCTGACTATGTCTCCACTTACTACTGCAACTTCTCCTTCTCAGGGTGTTAAAGGTTGATGGGGTGAGTCAGGAACAGTGTGATCAACAATGTGATCTCTGCTATTTGGCTGTCCTCTGAGGTCAAGTGTATCAAATGGCATGATAATGCTTCTTGTACTTTAACATAAAAATAAACTGAACATTGCAGAGTTGGAATAACATTATTTTCTGACATTAGACGAATGTGTTCTGTAAATAACAATAATCTCGTCTTCAAAAAGTGCTGCAACAGACATAGCAAGAATCCAAAGCTCAAATGCCCATGGAGGCAGTGTCTAAGTCAGAATATTTGAAACAAAGAAACCTGGAAGGAGTAAATCACAAACAAATCTGAATGCTAGGAGATCCAGAAACATTAAGGTAAAAGCACAAACACATGAGACGCCAGAGAGGAAATTGATTAAGATTTGTGGGTTACCAGTGGTCTTTGTCACATCTCATTTTTTTCTAAAAAAATACATTCCTTCATATTTGTAAAAATGATTCTTAGCTCAAAGCTGTACACAAACAAGGCAGGTTTTGCCCATGGGCTGTAGCTGGCTGAACCCTGACTGAAACAAGCAAGGGGAAGGGGCCATTATTAATAGGATGATACAGTCAGCTATATAAATGTATTTGAACTGTGATGTCAGTGAATACTTTTGACTCTAAACAAATCAGTCTTGAAAAAAAGGTAACCAAATATTGCTCATATGCTAAGATATTGAGCTTTTGGGGGCTTTTAAAAACACATCTTCTCTGGATGGCTCATCAGGAAGAACTAATCACTAGAAAAGGACAGCCTAGTTGTCAAGGACCAATGACAATTAGTGCCATCTTCAGTGAGAAGCACTGACACAAGAGTCACAACAAGGGACGTGCACATGCAATCAGTCGTGACGGTGACACAGAACCAGGACATGTTTCATTCTGTTACAAGTAACGTCACACTAACAACCACAACAATGAGTAGCTGTCACATACTTAGCTCCAGCTGGTTATTCTGGGTGAGAACCCAAGAGGAGCTTAAAATTTATAAATTGATAGGAAATTTCAAAACGTTTAAAACTGAGAACTAACTGAAGGATACATGCTTCTACATCAGATCTACTGTGGTTTACACTGTATGATCTGAAACATGTTCGCCCTGTTTCAGAACTAGCTTAGAAAACTGTAGGCTGAGGGGTCAGACACTTCCTGTCATTGATTCCTGCCTTCAACCCTTCCTCTATCTTCTAGCTCTACACATCACCTTTCTCTACTTCTTTTAAAATGAAGTACTCCAACACATTCAATGTGGACTGTAACCACAGTGTATTTTTTCACCACCCCCCCATACACATACTGCTCAAGATCACATACATTCTAAAAGTAACTTTTGAAGCATGTTTATGAACATCTAATCCACATATACTGAGCTACTTTCCTGACATATAAAACACACGTAGTAGAAATATGAGAAGCACATCATTCTTGGTGTTGAGGGATCACAGGGTAACTCAGGACACAGAGTCTATGGAAAATTGATGATAGACCTATTTGGAATATTATTGCTTTTTAATTTTTGACTCATGTACTTTTAACTTGTTAGTTACATTTGTGTCTTCTAGGCTGCAACACTTCCATGATACATCTTCAAGGATATGAACATGTACGGCTAAGCACAATTGATAACAGTGCATCTAAATTCCAAAATCAATCTCCATAATAGTCTATGTGTTTCCTACTGCCAAAGGGGCCCTTTAGAGTAGTGAGAGAAGATCTTCACCCTGAAACCTACAGCGTCCCTTTCTAGCAGGAAGTAGCTAAGAGAATACGCCATCCCCTTTTCCTTAAGAATCAGGGTGAAGTCTCTCTCAAGGAGGAGTGATAGGGAATGGCAAGGGACACACTGACAAAGGAGATTAATCAGAACTGGCTTTGACAAGCACTGTGGCAATTGGACAATTAAAACAGACTTACAAGGGGGGAGAAAAAGAAGAATGAACTGGGGAGGAGGGTAGAGAAAATAGTGTAACAATGAATGAATGAAAACCCAAAACCTCTGTAAATGTTCATTAAAATTAATAAAATTTAATAATTAAAAAAAAAAGCTATTGCCAGAAGGACATATCCTGTGTGTGCTTTGGGAAGGAGACACAAATCCTATTCAAGGAGACTGGAAATGGCATCACAAGCACCCAGGGAGGGAGCACCTTTGTCCTAACTTTGAATGGAAGAATGTTGACAGGGAATCACAGGGGCTCTGAGTGAGTCATTTACAGACACATGAGGGAGAATACACATGCAGAGCAGCAGGGAGTGTGGTCCTGTTGGGAGGGCATCACTGCACTGGGGGACTTTGCGGGTGACTCCCACAGTAGTTTAAGTCTCACAAACTCATTTTCTTGGTCAAGTGGTGAGATATGGCCTCAGATTGCTGACAACTGGGCATCACATTCATAAAAATGAATCTGTTCACAGATTTTGGACGCTTCTATCTGAGCATGCCCAGTGCCTGAGAGATGATCACTTTTTATTTTGGTGATGGGCAAGAAGGCTGGAAAAAGGCCATCTCAACATGACTGTAGTTGCTAAAAGATACACTTTCAGGCAGCAGCAGCCACTGCAGGCTATTCTTATTAAGATGCCCTTTGTGAGGGTTGCTGGACTCTAGTCTACCTGAGTCATTATGGGAGAATGCTTTTTGGATTGCAGTCACGCAAACCAAGACAAGGCAAATTCTGCTCTGTAGATTTACAAAGATTGTTCCTTTCCTTGCACTCTTCCTTGGCTTGCCTGAGTAAAAAATGAAAGAGGCCGTGGTGGGTGACTACCAGCACCAGGTATCCACAAATCTAAAACCTCACCCAGAGCTGAGGAGGAGATTGCTGCGTCTGTCTGCAGAGACGCTAGGCAGCAGCACTGCAGCTTTGCTCCAGGAATGGCTGGTCACCTGGCCTCCTGGCTGGGGAGGAAAACGCTGCCATGGCAACTGCCAGCTGCAGTGCAGGTCAGAGGAAACAAGAAAAAAAAAAAAGCAGCAGTCACAGCATTAAGAACAGCAAGAAAACAACAGCAAAATGCACCACCAGGGAAATACAGTTATGCTGAGAAGGTTGTTGAAATGAGGCTGGGTCTGATAAGGGGATTAACCAGAAAGGAGAAAGTATGTGTGTGGATGGAGTCAAGATGATTGTGAGTGGAAGGCTGAAGAAAGCTGCTCCTTCCAAATAACCACAATAATGAAACTCCACAAAGCTTACTGGTTATTTTAGCAATTCTCAGTGGTACAGAGTTAGCCATCTTGGTTACAATGGAAAGGTTAGAGACTTGAATTTACCCAGAGCCAGAAGAAAGGCTGAATCTTTCAAAAGTCAGTCACTGAAAACCTTTTAAGTACATGTTGTTGTATATCATAGAGTCAAAACCGACCCATAGCTGACGCTCCAGTGGGTTTTTAGATGCAGTTAATAGCTCGGGCGGAGATAACCCCTCCTTCTCCCGCATATAGGAATTATTAAATTGGCATATGTTTTGTTGTACATATTTTTACACAGTTTAAATAAAATCCAAAACACACAAATATACCCCTATGGAGCACAGTTCTATTCTGACACAGTGTCACCAGGATCGGTGTCAACTCTTCAGAAATGATATTTTTTAGAGGGTTTTTGTAAAAATAAACAATGGTGGATTTTTAAAGGAGCCTATTAAGACTTATTTGCCACTTAGTTCTGAGACATTAAAAGAAATTTTAGAGCTTGGAGCCTTAGCTTTTTCCAACTACTAAATAAATTTATTAAATGTCACCCTCCCCTATTTTATGTATTTTAAGTGATAAATACTATAACCAAGTATCAGAAGCAAGTTCACATTCAGACTTTTAAGCATAAAACTATCTAAAAACCGATGCTTGAAAATAATTTTCATTATAGAACACAACATGGACTGTCAAAAGAACAAACAAATCTTTCCGGAAATGCATCCAGAATGCTCCTTAGAAGCAAGGATGGTGAGCCTTTTTCTCACACATTTTGGACATGTTACGAGGAAGGACCATCCTAGAGAAAGACATCATGCTTGATTAAGTCATGGTCAGTAAAAGCAAGGAAGCTGCTCAATGACATGAACTGACACACTGGAGTAACAAGGGGCGTAAGCACAGCAGTGATTGTGACGACGTAGTAAGACAGGCATCACTTCGGTTATACATTGCTGTACGGTTGCTTTACATAAGAAACAGTTCAACGGCACCTACAACGAAAGTGTTGACACACAGGCACTTTTTAGCAGTTTGGAGAGAACCTATTTTAACATGTGTTAAACATATTTCTTTGAGGGAAACTTAGGAGATATATAAGTCAAAGAGAAAATACATTATTTTTGTAATTTTGTGATTATTTTTTATGTTCTAATCAAGCAATCCCAGTTTCCAGTTCGTGGAGAATTAACATAAGCAAGTTTGGAAGGAAGGTTGAGGTACTGGATACTCATCACAGTCATCACAGTGATGTTTATAATAGTGCAATATCAAAACAGCTTATATAGCTAAAAACATAGGATGTGTTAAATAAACTGTAGAACACACCATTACAATGTGTTGGAAAGTATTTAAGATATATATAGATATATATGTAGATGTAGATATAGATATAGAGATAGATAGATAGATAGATAGATAGATAGATAGATAGATAGATAGATAGATAGATAGATATAGATATATCTCAGCATTGTCTTTTTGGAGTACAATTGACGAAGGTAACGGAGAACCACAAGTGGGAACGTTAGTCAAGGACAAGCTGTTATCAAAGTTGAAAGCTAACTGTAAAGGGATTCTCGGGTCTCTGGAAACGATAATCACCTCAGTCATGTTGGTGGTGAAGCAGGATTAAAGGATGCAACCTCTCAAGATCACTGCAGTAGGTACTGCCTGGTCGGCAGAGATTGCAGGAAAAGAGGGCAGGCTTCAGGGCCAGACTTGCCTCTCCTCCAAGAACTGAGCCAGGTCTTGATTCCTTATGTTTCCTTCCTCAAAGAAGCCCATAGGTGTTTGCTTTCCCCTCTCCTGAAAGGAGGTCGGTTGATCTCCAGCTTGCACCATTCCCTGCCTTGTCACCTAGTCCTCCACAAACAGGTTCATTTCATTTCCTGACAACCCATAAGGACTACAGGGCTAAAGAACATATGCCTCCATCTGTATGCGAACACGCATGTGCAAAGATGTGATGAAACAGGTCCCAAAGACTGTTTACTAGGTTACACCCAGACATTCACAGGTTTGCATTAGGTGGTTAAATGCAGTTCTTACTTTCTTTAAAACATCTATCTACAGTCTCAAAATATTTTAATACCTTAAACAAATTACTTTGGAATAGAGGGAAAGCACAATATAGTTTATTAAAAATATTAAAATCCTTAAAATCGCCAACACAACTTTGCAGTCAAGCCCTTCTCTCTACCTTGGTTTTCCAGAGTCATGAAATAAAACTCTCTTGCAATTGGATTCATGTATTCAAATGAAGTAATTATAAAGTGAACACGATGCTTATAATATCACGAGATTTCTAGTCCCATATATCTTTCTTTAACTCTGGCATATTAAAACCTTGAACGTAATTCTATTTGAAGAGCAATGTCTGTGATTTTTACAGGACACAGAACTATGGAGAACACTCATCACAGTATTCCTCCGAGAGGCCAATACAGGGTTCTGCATGCAATCATTGGGGAGCCCCAACAGTGAGCTCCAGAGCCGGACGTGTGCCGGGCCAGGCGTACCTGCCTCGTCCGCCGTGATGGTGAGCTCGTTGCTGGGCTCGCTCTTGCCGATCCGGTTCTTGGCATACATGCGGATGCTGTAGGTGGAGGAAGGGTGGATATCAATGATGGTGGCCGAGTTCAGCTGAGGGGAAACATCTTTGGTTCTCTGAGCAGAATCCCAGGAGTCTTTTGGGTTTTGTTTTTCAAAAAAGAAGAAATAGAGACGTGAGTTTTTTTCCTCTGCCTTTGAAAATTTGCAAGTAGGAATTACACACACACACACACACACACACACACACACACACACACACAGAAAGAAAGGAGAGAAAGAGAAATGTCAACTCAAAGTGAATTTTTAATATAATATCCCCAGTTCTCCAGCAAAGTTCACCCGCAGTGGGGGGCCAGCCCCCAGTCATTTTCCACAATGAGAGATGGAGTTGAGAGGTTCAGTGGAAATACAGAACAGGCAGATTTAAAATGTTCACTAGAAAACACGTGCTGGAGACATCAGTAAAATGGATAACAGCTACTTCTAAGTACACACTGTATAAGATTTTATGAATTATGTTTTTAATAACCTCTGTATCTATGTGCCATCTTTCCCCCCCACCCCTTGTTCTAAACAATACTTAAAAATTATGAAAAGTCTTGTTATATCTGGTAAGAAGGTTTCTTTACCAAATGCAAGATGATAAAATGAATATTTACTACAGCTATTTTTACTGTAGATTAAAACAAGAATATTTCCTACAGATACCACCAACAGTCTCCAGGATATACAATACTTACCAACTATATTTATCAATTTTCAGGGTTTTTTGCATCACATAGCCCCTAATCTGTAAGTGGACAGATTTTTTTTGTTTGGTTTTTGTTTGTTTGTTTTTAAAGAGCTAATTTTAACCACAGCACATGCCTTGTTTGGGGAGCTATCATGAAGTCAGTGGCAATGTACTTGCTGATTTTCAGACTTCAGCTAAGGATGAGAATGTCCATTGATGCATTTTATTTCAGAAAGAGTCCAGGCACTTGTTGATGAGGAAATGGGAGGTGGGGAAGCTCCTAACAATAAACAATTTGACCTTTAGTCTAGGCTCCTGAAAGTAAGACCATATCTGAAGCCATTGAGGGCTGATTAGACCAAGAAAATCTGTCTGGAAGCCCAACTGGTAATTAACTCTCAGGACACGAGGCCATTTACCACACTAAGGTGAAAGGCCTTTAGAAGTCGGAGATTTGATGGAGCTCCTTGTGTGGTAGAAGTGAACACATGATCTTAGGACAGTAAATGTATCCCCTGGTGAAATAGAGCATGGCCATTCTGTGCCTACATCTCTTCCAGATGGTTTTAAATATGTGTCTCCCTGCTAGACTAAAGACAGCTTCTCCCTTGATGTTTTTTTAGTTGTTCCAACTCTTTATGGGACATGAAAAACAGAAAGGACTAACACCCAGTGGCCTAGCCCTGGACGAATTAGAATGAGAGAGGGGAGGGAAAGAGAAGAGACCAGTGCTTGCTAACCTTGTGCCAAATGACTAGGGATGAGAGAAAGAGGAGTTGGTTTGTGCTTATCAGGCCTGGCGAATGCAGTTGACAGAAAGAGATGCTTTGACATATAAGGTCTGAACTGATCAGGGAAGGGCTATAGTAGGGAGTATGCATGTGGAGTGGGATTGGAAAGCTAGAGGATTGGTGAAATAGAGGAGATAGTGATCTATCAACAAGATGAACTGACATAATGATTTTAAAAATGGGCTTCAGCATTGTGGGGATCATAATGACAGTGCAGGATAGGGCAAGGCTCCTATCTGCTATTCGTAGGATCGATATGAGTTGTATTCAACTCAGCAGCATATAATACCACCACCACCAAAGCTGCCATCACAGTACAATAATTTTAGACCCCTTGAAATGGTTTGCTACACGAGATCTGGTCAAGAGATGGTTATGGAAGACCAAAGTTCTCTTTGAGATAGTGGACAAAGCCAATGCTGATACATTCCCACACTCCCCAGAGTTCTAGTTCTCTTCCAAGGTGAGCAACATACTTGTGTTTCAGTTGTTTACTGTATTCCTGGTGAACTCTAAGCTCCATCTGGGCAGGGACCATGCTTGCCTTGTCCTGTTCTGTACCTCCAAGGCTAGCATAGTGTCTGACATACATAGCAGACAAAAAGGAAGGCATGTGTAAAGAGTAAGGAGAAAGTATCAAGATTTCAGAGTCTTCTGAATCCTACTCTCTTTTTTCACAAAAAGATATGCATTGTAGCCATAAATGCAAGAGCTTTTCTGGATTTGTCGGAAAACAATAGAGCATAATGATTGCCTTTGAATGCTTTGTTATTGTTGTTGTTAGGTGTTGAGTCAAGTACAACTCAGCAATCTTATGAGCAACAGATCTGAACCCTGTCCTATTCTGTGCCATCCTCACAATCTCTAACACACCCCCACTGCTGTAGTCACTGTGTCAATCTACCCAGTTAGGGGTCTTGCTCCCCTTCACCATCCCTCTACACTCACAAGTATGCTGTCCCTCTCCAAGGAAGAGCCTTACCTAGCATCAAGTCCAAAATATGTGAAACCAAGTTTTATCATCTTTGCCTCCAAAGAGCACTCTGGCGGCACCTTCTCTAAGATATGCCTGTTTTTCTTTTGGCAGTCCATGGGATGTTCAGTGAATGCTCTAATTTAAGAAAGTTTCATCTAAGGCAAAGGTTATTGAGAATGGAAGAACATTCATTCCAGGGGAGAAAATCTAAAGATGAAGAAGAGAACCAATAGAGGACAAAGAAAGGAAGGGAATTTTGTTCCAATAAAGAGCACATAATGATGAGCTTTGTCCATCCTCCCAAAAGAGCCAGGCATACTAGACAGGATAGTTAGGACAACAGGGAGGAACTACATGTACTGCAATGTACAGAGAAGCTTGCTTATTAGAACAAAATGGAGGAGACTTCTTGTGGTGACTTATCGCTCTTACCAGGACGGTATGGAAGCTTCTGACTAGGACAGTATGGAAGCTTCTGACCAGGGTGGTATGGAAGTTTCTGGTACTGGTAGGGCCAATGAAGACAGGCTTGTATTCACTGGAGTATATATCTGGGAATAGCTGAGAGCCTCCTGAAGAGGTATATTAATATCCACTGGCTGCCTCCACCACTCACCAATTCTCATGAGTATGAATAACTCATGTGGGAAGACCAAGGCAGGAAGACTTTGGCAAGAAGCCAAAGGTCCTAGAGGAAGGGACATGTTTCACTGTTTCTTCCTTGTAATAAGATTTTTTTTTTAAATGAAAAAGATGGTATCAATTATCATGGCTTCTAGAGAATGAATTAAAACATCAGGTTGAATTTTTAGTTATATGTCAAGGGGATGATGAAAAATATGTTATTACGAAGGATTTTAAAGTGAAAGAAGGAAGAGAAAGTATAGTTAAAGCCACTCTGGGAAATGATACGGCCTGGAAGGAAAAGTAAAACAAGGAAATGACCTGGGAGAATAGAATTGGAATATAACTCCAAGTGTGACTTTTGAGCTCCTCGGCTGATGGGCAAATAGGCAGATCCTGGGTCACAAACACTGGGTACTTGAAAACATAACAGTGGGATTTAAAAAATTTCACACAGAGATTCTGAGACATTGGTAGGGTGGGATTGAAATGTGAAATATCAAGAACACATCACATACAGAACCAAGAAGCCTTTTGGTTTATAAACAAAACTGTATCCTATGTCATTTTTATATTATTTTCCTAATCTTTTTTCAACATAAAGCTCTATTGAAAAACTCAAATAGCTTTTGAACAATGCCGTTTTAAAGCACATTTCAACAGATGTAATAATAACTGACGAAGATACTGTAAAACTACTTACTGATAATATTCACAATTTTAAAATAAATATGAGTAGAATATAGAGTAAAAAAAATGTACACTACAAAATCCAGAAACATGAAGATAAAAAGCATGAACTGAGAGTTCAGATCAGAATCCAAACAGGAGGGAGGAGAGTGAAATTTCTGGGGAATTTATTATAGGCTCCCAGGCCCAGAGAGCAAAGGTAGCCTAGAGGAGGGCGCTCATAAACACACTTAGCGAAGTGTTTATTTACTAAGGTGGGGGCTGGGTAAAAACATCCAGCAGGCAGGGTGAGGCTCCCAATGACCAGCATGCAAAGTGATACCAGAAGCTCTGGGATGTCAGGAACGAAAGGAAGGATGATGGTTACAGAAGTCCAGACAGGGCTTGATGTCAGCATGAATCCATTTATCTACTGAGTAGAACTGCTCCATGAGTTCATGTGTCTCTGGAGTGAAATTGCTCCACAGGTATTTTTAGGCTGTGATCTTTTGAATGCAGATAACCAGGTCTATCTTCCCAGGAACCTCTGGGTAGGTTTGAACTATCAACGTTTCAACTGATAGTCATGCTCTAAATCACAGTGGGTAGAGAAATAATAAGGAGTCCTGGCAGCGTAATGGTTAATCTTTTTGCTACTATTCTGTAAATATTACAGACAAGAAAACCTTAAAAAGCATTTCTACCCTGTCACATGGGTCAAAAATTAACTCAGTGACAAATAACAATTATTTCAGTGTCTGTGGCTTATTTCAGTGCTAGGATGAACTATATTTTACTATGATAAAGTATAGATACCCAATAGCATTTTCCCCCATCTCTACATGCAAAGGACTGCCATTGTTTGTGTAGAAGTTAAAAATAAATAGGCTACTTCTCAATTTGATAGTTTTTAAATAACCCAAGACAGAGTGCTCATTTGAAAAGTACTGCCACAGTGGTTACACATGGGCTCCTCCTTGGTACCTTAATTTCCTCATCTGTAAAATAAAACTAACAGCAATTTTTGCTTCATCAAGTTGTTGTGATTGGCATATGAGTTCAATTCATATAAAAAAATCGGGGATGGGGCCTGGTACCTTTTAGTGTTGGCAATTGTTATTTTAACATTGGGTTGTTCCACATTCCTGATGTACTCGATGCTTTTGCAGAATTCAATCTTAGAGTCACTAAGAGCACTGGCCTCAATACCTGATGCTACAGGGTCTGCCTGGACAGAGGTAGGGCACCTTCTGCCTCAGAAACTTTCTGCTGTTCCGGGCTACCCAGTCAAAAACACACCTCTGTTTGCTTTTGAAGGCACAATGGGCCTTGTTTCTATGCATATGTTGCAAGTGGGATTGAGGGAAGATGAGGGCTCAGCCCTGGAGTTCCTCTCTGCAAAATGTCGTTGAGCACTTTGAATCTGAATCAACTCAAACCTGATCCAGCTTTCACAAACTGAAAATCAAGCTAGAGGAGAATGCCCAGCTTTCTCCCATGGAGCAACTGGTGAATTTGAACCACATACCCTTGGCTTGGCAGCACAATTCCTTACCACTAAGCCACCAGAGAAGTCAAAATAGAGTTTATAGTGGGATCTGCTGAGTCTTGAACTATGTTTCCTGGACAGAAACTATTGGGCATTGACTGACCTTGGCATTGTCCTCCCTATATGATCAGCCAGTCTTGGTCTGGCCTTGGCTCCTGACTCCTTAAGGAAGTCATTACCTTCACCTATCAACAGCAGTCATAGGAAAGTTGCTTAATTTTGCTCCTGGTATGACATCAAGAGTAATTCCATTGTTGTTTAATTTTTATTGCTTATTTCTGATTCATTATCATCATTCTGTAATTGTTCTTGTTCTCTTTATGAATTTCTGAGGCCTCTCAAGATAAATCAAGCCATCACAGAAGCCTGCCTTCTTGCACTCTAGAGTATAGGCCCACCTTGTATGAGTCCCTTCATCACCACTGAGCTGTGGCACATTCACAGTGGCACAACCATGCAGACCAGGATCAGAGCAATAGGGTTCAGATTTATCCAACTTAGCTACTTTCATCATAGCTGGGAGATGCTGAATAAGTCATGATGAATATCTGCTTTTATAATCCCTTACTTGTTGATAATAATATAGTTTTAGAAATTTCTGAAACTGATTCCTTAGTGTTGATTCTGGTTCATTTCAACTACATGTATGTCAGAGTATATTACATAGGGTTTTCAACAGTTCATTTTTTAAGAAGCAGATCATTAGGTCTTTCTTCAGAGGTACCTCTGGGTGAACTGAAGCTTTCTTTTAGGAATTGAGCAATGTCGAGGACACAAAACAAAGGGAAGAATGACGCAGTTAAAGATGAAACATATGATATCAAAGAGCAGCTGGAGATCACAAAGTAAAATATTTAAACAAAATGTGCAAAGATCTGGATTCAGAAAATCAGAAGGAGAGAACTTGTTCAGCATTTTTCAAGCTGAGAGAAATGAAGAACAAATTCAAGCCTTTAGTTGCAATACTTAAAGATGCCATGGGAGGTATATTGAAGGATCCAGGAAGCATCAAAAGAAGATGGAAGAAATGCATAGAGTCACTATACCAAAAGGAATTGGCTGACGCAGAACCATTTCAGGAAGTAGGATATGATCAAGAACCAACAGTAATAAAAGAAAGAAGTTCAAGCTTCAAGGAAGGCATTGGGGGAAAACAAACAAAACAACCCCAACCAAACCAAAACCAAAACCAAAACACTAAGCTTTGCCTAATCAATCTAAGCCATGGTGTTTTCAATTATTTTTATACATCTGAAAGTTGGACAATGACTAAAGATGATAGAACAAGAATTAATGCCTATGAATTGTGGAGTTGGAGAAGAGTATTGTCTATCTTGTAGACTTCCAAGAGAACAAGTCTGTCCTGGAGAAAGGAAAACCAGGGTGCTCTTTGGAGGCAGGAAAATAGACTCTATCTCACATACTTTGGGTATGTTGTAAGAAGGGGCCAATTTTTGGAGAAGGACATCATGCTTGAAAAGATGGATGGTCCATCGAAGAGAGGAAGACCCTCAACCAGATGGATTGACGCAATTATTATATAAAGGGCTCAACTGTACTCAGAGATGGTGAGGACGGCCCAGGATAGAGCAAAGTTCAAAGTCATTATTTATAGGGTCACTATGACTCATAGTTGACTTTAGGGTGCATGATGATGACAACATCAGATAGTACCGGTATCATCCATTTACTGGCAAGAAGCTATGCTGCAATTCCAAATTAGTTCAAATCCACCAGCTGCTCCATGGGAGAAAGATATGCAGTCTCCTCCCATGTAATTTTCTGCTCCTGAAAATGCACTGGAGAGTCAGTTATGGCTCAGTTCTCACTCAACGGTACTCAACAAAACGATATTAATAATATAGTAATATGATATAGTAATAGCATAGAATACCAGAAAAAAATGTTTACTTGTGTTTTATTGATTATGAAAAGGCATCTGACTAGGTAAATTACAACAAATTATGGATAACATTTAGAATCTCAGGATATTTATGCACATGTAAAATTTATACATAGACCAAGAAGCAACTGTCTGAACAGAGAAAAGGAACACTGCATGCTTTACAATCAGGAAAGGTGTGCTTCAGGGTTGTATCTTTTCTCCATACCCATTCAATCTGTATGTTAATAAAATAATTTGAGAAGCTTGAATATAAAAAATAATGTGGTACCAGAATTAGAGGACGACTCATCAACAACCTGTGTTATACAGATGACACAACTTTGCTTGCAGAAAGTAAATAAGATTTAAAGCACAGACAATATAAGAGAAAAGATTATTCAATATGGGTCACAATTGAACCTTAAGAAAGCAAAAATCCCCATCACTGGACCAATTAAGCAATATAATTATAGATGGAGAAAAGTTTGAAGTTGTGAATGATTTCATTTTACTTGGATCTACAGTCAACATCCATAAGAGCAGCAGTCAAGAAATCAAAAGACATGCTGCATTGAGGAAATCTACCGTTAAGGACCTCTCCCAAATTCTAAAGAGCAAGGATATCAGTTTAAAGACTAAGATGGGCCTGGGCCAAGTCATGAAATTTTAAATTACTTCCTATGTATCCGAAAGTTGCATAATGAATAATGAAGACTGCTAAAGAATTAATGCCTTTGAATTGTGGCATTGACAAAGAATATTGAATATACCTGATACTGCCAAGAGAACAAATAAATCTATCCTGAAGGAACTTCAACTAGAGTGTTCCTTACAGGAAAGGATGGTGAAACTTGATCTCATTTACTTTGGGCATACTTTCAGTAGGAACCAATCCTTAAAGACAATTTGATGGGAAAGTAGAAGCTCAGAGATAAAAGAAGACGTCAACTAAATGGATTGGCATAGAGACTAACGTGATGGGCTTGAGCATAACTGAGATCATGAAAATAGTGCAGATAGGGTAAATTTGAGATCTGTTGTTCATAGGGTTGCTATGAAACGAGTTATTGTTCACTGGAAGGCACCTAACAATAACAACTATATGCAGTTACTATGCTAGGTTCTTTATCACATTCAGTACTCACATTAACCCTGAGAGATGAAATATTTATGGCTAGGAAGACATTTTATTGCTCAGAGGTGGTGAGGTTTATTTAAGATTTACTTAAAAATCACTATGTCTCTATGCCACAAGGTGGAACTACCATCAGAGATATTTAGAGGGAATAAGAGGTCAGAGTGTATTGGTTGGAGGTGGCTGGGATGGGATGTCTCTAACTCAAGCTAGGGCTTTCAGAGGCCTGTACAGGCTAGATCATTTGCATGACAGGACACAAGAATCTTTTGTGTCTTCTTATTGCCATTATGGCCACCTTGGACTTCACCAGGCCAGAGCGAGCCAAGGCTGCCCACCCAGCCTAGGATCTGAAGCTGGGGAGTTAAGTGAAGTCCCACGGTTGTGTGTGATACCTAGAGCAGCCAGTGCCTGCACCAGTGTAGAGATTTGATGCATCCAGTAAATCATTCAAGCCCGCTTTCATGATGTAGACCATGGACTCAGTCAATAATAATAATGTGCTACTAAATGCTGCGATGTTCCTTCACATGGCTTGTACTCCACTATTAACTAAAAAGGGAGCTCTGGTGGCTTAGTCTGTAGACAGTGGTGCTGCTCACCCAAAAGCTGTAACCCTATGTTGGTTTGAACACCTCCAATAGCTCTAAAGGAAAAAGACAGGCTACCTCCTCCATTGCGATTTACAGCCTCAGAAACCCAAGTCAGGTACAAGCTGATGGATGATGTTTCAAGCCTGCCCAGAGCTCATAAGAAAGGCCTCATAATTTACTCTTGAAAATCAATCACTGAAATCCCTATAAAGTACAGTTCCCCTCTGCCATACTCATAAAGCCTCCATGGGTAAGAATCAATTCTCTAGCAACTGGTTTGGTCTTAAGGAAATACTCTGTGCTACCATGAGGTCCTTAGGCAGAGATCAACTTCTGTTTCAGAGCCAAAGCTCCAGCAGATAACAATGTTCTAGGTACTTGGCACTGGGAAGTGACTCAACGCATGTCTGTTAAAATGAATGAAATAGCACAAGCTCTGAGGGCAATGTTAAAGCGGTGACCAAGTCTCCTTCTTGCCAATGACTAAAGTACTTATGGTCTGTGTCCTGGTAGGACAGTCATGGCACTTTCTCTCTCCGCTGTGAAGCCTAATTCAGGAGTGGCTCACCTCTCAGGAATCCCACACTTCTCTTTTAGGATGAGTAGTTGGCCGCAGAGATAACTTTGGTGGTTTCATTGGCATTTTGAACCACGTCCACCTTTGCAGAGATCTACTCTGCATTTTCTAGTAGACTGACTGACTCACAGCTCAATGAATAACACATGCATTTGGGGGGTGGGGTGATAGCCCTCTGAGGACTCTCTGGGGCTTTCTCATGAATCTTATCACCATTTCCCCTAAATTCTCATTGCTATCACCAGTTTTAAAGTCTCTTTCTATGAAGTTTTGGTAGCTCATTTTCATTTAAAAAAATGTAGCCATGGAGTCAACTCTAACTCATGGCAACCCTGTATGAACACAGCTGAACGATGTCCACAGGGTTTTCAACAGCTGGCCTTTCAGGAGCAGGTCACCAGACTCTTCTTCTGAGGGAGCTCAGGGCAGACTCAAACTTCTAGGTGGTGGCTAAAAGCATTAATTACTCGTACCACCCATTCTCAATATCATAGGTAAAGGTCTCATGATACATCTAAAGGTGAGCCTGAAGTTGAATAGGGCAATGCAATGGAAAGGGGGAACATACCTATCACAATTAAGAAGTATCTCTTTTGCGTGAAAAGATTTTGCATCTCAAAGATTTTATTAATTCCTTGGCTCTATCTTGACCTTATTTTAGTAAGAGAAAATACATTTTCTTTAGTCTTTCAAAAATCTCACCTTTTCTAATTCAAAAGATCCCATGTTGGGGTCAGTACTGGCTTGCTCCCTAGATCACTAGCCTCCCCTGGATGGGCCATAGTTGCAGCTCTGACCAGATCTATATGTGCCCTAGCGACAGAGTGAAGTTGAACAGCTGGACTCCTCTCAAGGGCTTCCCTGTGGTGTGTGCATAGGGACCTATGTGTGCACATGCAGCCAGAAGGCTCCTTGGAGACAAAGATTCATCTCATACTTTGCATATGATGCTAGGAGAAGCTTTTCCTTAGAGAGGGACATCATGCTTGGAAAGTTTAGGGATGGTGAAAGAGAGGAAGACCTTTCAGGTAGATTGATGCAGTGACTGCAGCAAAAGGCTTAAGTGTGTCAGGGACAGTGAGGATGGTACAGCATAGAACAGGGTTCAAGTCCGTTGTTCATAAGGTCAGTATGAGTTGTGCCATACTCAATAGCACCTAACAACAGCAACACTGATGGGTCAGTGGTAGAATTCTCATCTTCCAGGTGAGCTATCTAGATTTGATTCCTGGCCAATACACCTCATGCATAGCCATCACCTGTCTGTTAATGGGGGTATGTGTGTTGCAATGATGCTGGGTAAGTTTGAGTGGCAGTAGGAGGATATGTCTGGTGATCCATGTCTGAATGTTAGTCTCTGAAAACACAACGGATCACAGCTCCCTAATCCTCACTCGATCATGAGGATGGTGTAGGACCTGGTGGTATTCGCATGGTTGGTGGGATCCCACGAATCAGGGGCTGATTCTATGCCAGGTATTACAGCAACTGAGGACACTGTGCAGATAACTGAGTTGCCTTGTTTTTCCACTACATTTTTTTTCTAAACCACTGCCAAGTCTCAGATACTATTTTTTAATTTCCATTCTGGATTCTGTATCTTCTTTTTATCTAAAAATAGAGCTTTCCCAAACTCCTCTACACCCGTTACTGAGTGTCCCTTTATAATTCCCATTTCCTGCCTGTCCCTGGCAAGCTCTTACTAAAATATTCCTTCAGTCTTGACCTGTCTTTCAAGCTGGCTTGAGCTTAATTTTTTACTACAGCTTCAGCTTAAAAGATACTAAATCAATCCTGACAGTGTAATCTGAAATAACATACTCTGGCCTACAAAGTGGAAATAGGCTATTTTGTGGCCTCTAAGAATTTTATTAACTCTTTACATACTGATACTGCTCTAATTCTTTGTCTCCTTTATGAGCTGCAATAAAAATTCTGAATTGAGGCCACAGGTGTAGTTTTGTCCCCTAGGTTAGAGTGACAGTAAAGCATAAAATGGCCCTGGTGCTTTCCCCCTTAGGATGGTGAAAGGACACACCTGCCAAGCGGTCCTGACCAATCGGTGGCCTTATTGATGAGATTCCTGCTGATGTGACCAGATGCCGGCTGGCCCATGAGGAATACATATATATGTGTGCCTTCTGGGTGTATGAGTAAGTCCCACTGGCCTGTCCTTTGTAACAGTTTGTGAAGTGACTACAAATTGAGTGCCTAAACTCAACCAAGATCACTTCTTCTTCTGCAAAATTACAATGGGCTGAGGATCACCACCCAGGGCCATCAACACAGAGATGCCACGCACAGACAGAACTCGGGGCTCCAGACACAGGGTCACTGTCCAGAGCGGTCACCAGCTGGGGAACTGAGAAGTGAATGGGAAGCAGGAGTAGATGGGAAGCAAGAACATCAGCCTGCATCTATCAAGAGCTGTCCCCATGCCCATCAGCAGTGAGGACACCCAGCTCAGGATAGCAAATAAAGTAGGGAGACTGAACCCCTCAACAAAATGTGTCCACTCAAAACACGACACCCTCATCCCCTCAGAGGAAACATAGATAACCTTCACTCAAGAAAAGATGATCTGGCAAGAAGGGTGCCTTCTACGTTGCTACAATTAGAGATTTCATCTTGCAAGTAAAATGAAAAGGAAAGGAAAAATAAATAACTGTGCACTTGAAATGACCTGCACAGGAGGCAATAAAGGACTTACCTGATTTATTTTTGCATTCGATATCGTAGCCTGTGATAGGGCTGTTGCCATCGAAGCCCATGGTCCACCTGAGGGTAATTGTGCGTGCTTTCACATCTTTGATCTCAATTTCAGGAGGGTCAGGGGGCTCTGCGCAACCAATAGAGAGGCCAGGGTTACTTCACAGTTCTGACACAAGAGGAAATTTGAAATGCCAAATGGGAGTCACCAAAAAGGCCAAATGCTTCCATCTGGAGGAGCGTTGTTTTGCTTTCCTAATTGCATCAAAAAACTCTACTTGTTCCCCAGTTTCAATATTAATACTTGCATAATAGAACCAAATCCATAGGATTTAAATCTCACTATTCTAGGTTGCTTTTGAGCTGTGTTGTTGGAGAAGAGTACAGAACATACCATGGGCTGCCAAAGAACAAACAAATATGTTTTGGAGAAAATAGAGCCAGGGTGTTCTTTGGGACCAAATATAATAAAGCTTCATCTCACATACTTTGGGCAAGGAGAGACTATTCATCAGAGAGGGACACCATATTTGAAAGGTGGAGGGTTGACAAGAGTCCCTAACAATAACAACAACAATAACAATAACAATAACAATATTCTAGGTTGTAATCTATGTTGTCATTGCTGTTAGGTGTAGTTGAGTAGAATACAGCTCACAGTGATCCTATGAACAAAAGATCTGAACCCTGTTCTACCCAGTGCCATCCTTTCACTTCCTGACAAACAAGAACTCATTGTGGTAGTCACCATGTCAATTTACCTGGCTGAGGGTCTTCCTCTCCTTCACACACCTTCCAACCTTCCCAATGAATAGCCCCTCCTAGCAACATGCCCAAAGAATGTGAGGGAAAGTTTCATCATTCTTGTCTCCAAAGAGTACTCCATCTGCACTAACTCCAAGACGTATCTGTTTGTTCTCTTGGCCGTCATTTGGATGTTCAGTGCTCTTCTCCAACACCTCAGCTCAAAGGCATCAATTCTCCTTCTGTCATCCTTATTCATTGTCTAGCTCTCAGATGATAGCAAGTGATCAGAATATAACTCAAATAACATTTTGTTCTGTTAAATTTCCCTTTTCATTCTGATGCCTACAATTCCTGAAACTGACCAAAGAGGGTACAGTATTCCACTTCCATGCCTTCCTCCTGAAGAACCTGCCATCAGTCTTAACTCCTTGAAAGGCATCTTTCCTGTCTGGCTGAACTTCACAGGCACTGCAAAATACTACCTTATCAGTGGCCTCGTACATATATGCAAAATTTTCTGAGCGTCCGAACGTGAGACACAGAAAGCTGAGCCACACAGGGACCTGAGCACAAACATACACTTAATTCTTCTTAAAGATCGGTGTTTGATTTTGTGGTGTGTTTTTTTTTTCCTTTATGTCTTCTCCCTACCTTGCACTGTGAGCTGAATTATTCCACGGTCTTCCCCATAGGAGTTGATTGCATGGCAGGAAAAAAAGCCAGAATCTTCTCTCACAGTTGGTAAAATCTAGGCATAAAGCAGAAAGAGTATTGTATTCAGTAACATGAAACAACTGAAATTACTTGCTTGTGAAAGTCTCCTCTCCATTCTTACCTCATTTCCTCCACCCAAGCACATATGTGTAATAAGCTCACAAACAGAGACATAGTACCAAGACACATGAATACCTTTGGAGAGAATTATGTTAATGCAAATATAAATGTGCAGACGCACAGCTTCAATGTCCATGATCCATGCGAGGTTGAAGTGTAACTTATGCCAGCAGTATGAGATGCCATGGTAAGGTTGCTATATATCTCACATATATTTCTTCTTACAATGCACATTTGAAGCATCAAAAGCTACCAGTCTAAGGAAACAGATCTATAAACCCTGTGAAAACGAGTTATCATCTAAGACCTTTCTTTTAGTTATGTTATGGAAATACTCAAGATTGGAGAACTAATATAAGCACTTTCAAACACAGGGTCATTCCCTCCGCCCCCCCCCCCAGTTATGTATACGTAATCACATCATTTCTCTTACCATACTCTCCAACCCTCACTAAAAGCTTTACTCAGCAACCAATAATGCCTAATAATAATAATAATAATAATAATAATAATAATAATAATAGTATTTTCCTAATTTTTATGGTCTTCTATTAATGATAAGATTTAGAAGTTTTTGTTGATTTTTTTAATATTGGAATTCTCCAAAGAAGCAAGGTAGTTTCATTATTTTTTTCCAAAATCCCTTTTCATAGGAAGATAAAATTTGCATCAATCATCATTCTTCTAGAATTAAATGTTAGTAAAATATATTGGTTCTTACATTTAAAAAAAACAGCTGGATTCACCTCTATATTCACAACAACCTTATTCTTAATACTACTGAAAATAAAGTACTATTTTTGAAGGCTACTTTGTAATTTTTTGGTATGAAAACTCTTAATACTTTAGCTGATTGTCCTTGATTTGGAACTGACTCACAGCTCGCTCTGCAGTGGGACTGCAGTGCAGCTAGGCCGCCAGAGCTTGAAGGACGGAGACTACGCATTTCCCTCCCATGGAGTTGGTGGTGGATTTGAACCCCCAGAGAGGTGCAACTGTTGGTCTAGCACTGCAATACCCTATGGACTGGGCCACCAGAGCTTCCTTTTGATATGGAAAGTTAAAGTCATTGCCATCAAATTAGAAGTGACTCCCAGCTGACCTTCCAGTGGGTTTTCAGAGGCTATAAATCACACTGGAGGATTACCCATCTTTTATCCACTGAATGATGTTTGGTTTCAAACTGCCAAAGAATTGTGTCCTTTTTTGCTAGGATTGCAACATCCTGTGAATTAAGCCACCAGAGCCATTCTGGTATAAATGGGGAGAAAACTAATGCTGCATAGTTAAATCCCAGGATTATTCACTATCTACCACATAATTATATGAAAGAAAGGAGGGTTAGTGGTGCTGTGGCTAAGAGCTTGGTTGCTGACTGAGAGAAAAACCAGTCTTATAAATTTAATAGCTGTTCCATGGGAGAAAGATGGGACAGTCTGTCTTCATAAAGAAAAAGATGGGACAGTCTGTCTTCATGCTGTTGTGGTGTACCATCGATTCAGAACTGACCCACAGCTTTTTCAGAGGTAGTGAATTGCATGACAGTTGATTTTCCATCCTTCTCCTATGCAGCTGCTGGTGGGTTTGAACAGTGCACCTTTGCGTTGCCAGTACAACTCCTTACCACTAGGCCACCCCCTGCCTTACGTATTCAATGTGACAATTCTTTTCTGTCCTAAAGAGTTGCTAAGAGCCAGAATTGACTTGAAAGTAGTGGGTTTGGTTTTGGTTTTTTATGAAAAGAGAACAAAAAAGATACTCATTTTGCAAATGACATTAGAGTTATTCTGTTGTACTAATAATTTTCTTACCTGCAGAGTGGAAATCACTTCCTCTCCCACCTCCTTGGTGGAGACAAGGTAACGAGCCATTTCTGGGTTGATGATCCGGTCCTCTTTCTCCCAGCGGACGATAATAGGCTTCTCACCATGGGCTGTGCAACTCATTTCCTTCTTCTGACCCTGCGTGGCCAGGGTTGTATTTGGATAGGATGTTATCATTGCAGGAACTGAAAAGCCAAAAAAAGACACAACCTGGTCAGCAAAGCCAGGTTCCTGATTCTCCTCAGCAAAGTGCTCAACTATATTAGGCTTACAGAGATATTTCTTTGAAATACAAGTGATTAAAAAAACCTCCTAAGTTTGGATGCAGGAGTGGCAGCCACTTCCTGAACAACAAGTCTCCTTAAATTCTATGAACTTTGGTAAATATTAACACTTACAGAAAGGCTTCAGATCTTTTATTCATAAGGTCACTATGAGTTGTGCTTGACTCAAAGGCAATCAACAACAAAAACAACAAGTTGGAATAATGAACAAAGTATAAGAAAGTTGGTAGAAAACTGGAACTTGACTAAATGACTCAACAGAAATTGTCCTGTGGCTTCACATCCACCTGGACAAAGCTCTCTGGTTCAGCTGAAGGTAGACATACCTAGGTCCCCCCATGATCCTGGTATCTCTTAGCACACTCCAAAATTCTTTTACTTGCTGATTAGTCAGGAAAAGAGGCTCACCATTTAGAATTATGCTCTTTCTTAGCAATTATCTATGCTTTTAAATATCATTTTCAAATATATGTATGAAACTTCTATCATCAGCACAGGCAGAGTCCTTAACGCTTCTAGTTAAACTTGACCCCTAGTTCTAGATGCCCCCCATCCCACACATACTTTGTTGGGTGCCACTGAAGCTACTGTGACTCAAAGGGACTTCATGTGACAGAGAAGACCTGCACCATCAAGTCCTAGACTGTAATCTTTACAGGAGTAGACTGTCAGGTCTTTCTCTCAAGGGACGGAGCCTGGAGGGGTTTCAGCTGTCACTCTTAGCTGGCAGTCCAGCCTCAGACTACTACCATCGTTTACAAACTTTGAGAATCCTTACCAACCACCCAGAGATCTCAAAATTAGCCAGTTCCTCTAATTTATAGAAAGACTCTCCTCTTACTGAAGAAGCAAAACCCTTTATTTGTGAAACTCCTTACGTGCTTTCTCCCTCTCACAGATTGAATGTATCTTCCAAAAATTACATAGAAAGAATGATATAATGTGAAAGTTATGCACTGGTCTCCCATTATCTGAAAAAAACAAATATTTGTTAAAGGCTAAAGGATAGAATGGAACATAACTTAACCCCATCACAGCCTTGGACTGAGTCTCCTTAGAGTGAATGTGGCCTGTAACCCGTTTTCTTTTATAAACTATGGCAGGGGAAGGAAGCCGAGAGGGGAAATCTCTGTTCCACCCAGAAAAAACTCTCTAGGACTAAAGTGCTTCCTTTTAAACTCAGGTCTCAACACTGGAAACTCCATGTTACTGAGAAAGGCCAAGGTCCATGGAGATGTCCAGGGAACACAAGGTTTAGAGGTGCTGACAGAAATAAGGGCCTTCCTCCCAGAGGACAAGAGAGTGGGCCTTCTCCTAGAGCCAGCCCCCTGAATATGGCCTTCTAGCCTCCTGAATTAGAATAAATGCCTGCTTGTTAAACTCAGCCACTTGTGGTATTTCTATTAGAGTACCACTAGATAATTAAGACACTAATGGTAATGTTTCATAATGGCCACATTCTGTTGGATCACCATTTTTGGACATGGGAACAAATATGGATCTCTTTCAGTCAGTTAGCCAGTCTGCTGTCCTCGAAATTTCCTGGCATAGACTAGTGAGTGCATCCAGGGCTGCAGCTGTTAGTTGAAACATGTCGATCGGTATCCATTTTATTCGTGGGGTCTTATTATTTGGCAATGCCTTCAGTGCAGCCTGAGCTTCCTTCATTACCATTGGCTCTTGCTCATATAGTGCTTCTTAAAACATTTCAGTATTGGCCAATTCTTTCTGGTACAGTGATTCTGTATTCCTTCCATCTTCTTGCAATGCTTTTGGGATCATTCAAGATTTTGCTCAGTCCATCTCTCAGTAATGCAACTCCAGGCTTAAATTTGTTTCTCAGTTCTTTCAGCTTGAGAAATGTCAAGCAAGTTCTTCCTTTTTAAATTCTCCAAAGTTTTATGCACATTTTATTATTCTTGATCTGACCTTTGAAATCTTCTGTTCAGTTGTTTGATTTGTTTTGTTTTGTTTTGTTTTTTAACCTAAGCATCATGTCCTCTTGTTTTGGCTTCATGATGCTCTACTGCAATTTTTAGTCCTTTCTGACATACGTTTTGGGTTTTGGTGTGTGTTATTTTTCCTTTCCTTTCTCCTCTTTTATAATAATCTTTTTCTCTTTTCTTGGCTGATATCCCTGATATCATTCCACAACTTATCTGACCTTAGATCATTGGTGTTCAATGCTTCATAGCTTTTCTTAAGATGATTTTTCAATTCTGGTTGGATAGAGTCAAGATCATACTTTGGCTCTTGTGGACTTCTTTTAATTTATTTCAGCCTCAATTTGTACATGAACATGAATTTGTATTGATGATCTGTTCCACAGTCAGTACCTGGCCTGGTTTCTGCTACTAATATTGAGATTCTGCAATAATGATTCCTTCCACAGATGTCATCAATCTGATTCCTATGCAGTCCATCTAGTGAGGTCCATTTGTAAAGTTGCCATTTATGTTTTCAGGAAAAAAGGTATTTTTAATGAACAACTCATTACATGTACAAAATTCAAGTATTCTATTTCTGACCTCATTTCAGTCTTATTTTCATTTCAGTTCTTTTTTTCCTGACTACCTCTTCTTCTTCATTGTTTCCGATGTATGTATTCCAGTCACCGATAATCATTAATACATCTTAATTGCATGTTTGGTCAATTTCAGCCTGCAAAATTTTATAAAAGTCTTCAATTACCTCCTCTTTGACTTTAGCTGTTGGTGTGTATATTTGAATAACAATCATATTAACAGAGCTTCCTATGCATTTGAGTAATATCCTATCACTCAAAACATTGTATTTCAGGATAGACCTTGAAATTGTCTTTTTAACTATGAATTCAACACTATTCTTTCTGTTTTTCCTTCCTAGCATAGTATACAATGTGATTGTCTGATTCAAAGTGGCCAAAGCCAGTCTGTCCCACATTACTAATGCATAGAATTTTGATGTTTATGCATGCCTTTTCATTCTTCACAATCTCTAGTTTTCCAACTTTCAAGCTATGTACATTCCATGTTCCAGCTATGAAAAGATGTTTGTAGCTGTTTCTCCTCATTTTGACTGACTCACAAACTGTTCTATCTCCAATAAAATAAGTATTTAGTAGACATCCTAAGTTAAAAAAGACTAGGAAGCAGGCTTGGCCACTCATTTCTGAAATAAGAAGCTTCTGAAAAACCCTATAGATAATAGAGAGACATACATACATACAGTATTAGAAGTAGAGCCCAGATTTGACTATGTGGATCATAACAAATTATGGCTAACATTGAAAAGAATGGAAATTGCAGAACACTTAATTGTTCTCATGTGAAACCTATAGATAGATCAAGAAGCTGCTGTATGAACAGAATAATGGAACACTAATGGTTTAAATTAAGAAAGGTATGCACAGGGGTTGTATCCTCAATTTGTATGTTAGAAAAAAAACAAAATCATTTGAGAAGCTGGACTCTATGAAGAGGAATGTGTTAGCAGGATTTTAGAGGAAGACTCATAAACAGCTTGCATTATGCAGATAATACAACCCTGTTTATTGAAAGTGAAGGATGACACGGAGTACTTGCTGCAAAAGATCAAAGACTGCATGCATTCTTCAATATGAATTGCATCTCTATGTCAAGAAAACAAAAATTATCACAACTGGACCAATAGGCAATATCATGAAAAATGGAGAAAACACTGAAATTCCCAATGACTTCATGTTATTTGGATCCATAATCAACACCTTTGGTACTAGTATCACAATGGGAAACTGCAGTCAGGGACCTCTTCAAGTTACTGAGGAGTAATTACATCAGTTTGAAGACTAAGTTGCACCTGACTCAGGTAATAATATTTTCATTCACTTGCTATACATCTGAAAGATGGACAATGAATAAGGATGACAGAAAAAGAATTGATACCTTTGAGTTCTGATGTTAGAGAAGAGCACTGAATATCTAATGTAGTGCCAAAAGAAAAAACAATTACATCTTGGATAAAGTGTAACCAGAATGTTCCTTGGAGGCAAATATGACAAAGCTTCACCTCATGTACTTTGGGCATGTTGTTAGAAGAGGCTATTCCGTGGAGAGGGACATCATGCTTGAAAAGGTGGAGGGCCAGTGAAAGAGAGGAAGATCCTCAATAAGATGGATTGATACAGGGTCTGCGGCAAGGGGCTCAAGTATATCAGAGATGGTAAGGATGGCACAGGATAGAACATGGTTCTTATCTATTGTTCATGAGGTTGCTATAAGTCATATTTGACTCTATGGCACCTAACAAAATATTAAGACAACTAAAATAGCCCCAACCTAAAAATTAATTTATAGACTTATGTTCCATTGGAAGTATGGCAAATGATATAAGATTTTATTCTCATTCCTAAAGCCACTTACAAATGCTGACAACAAATAACTAACACATTTTAAAATTCATATTCTGCTTACAAAATGGTGAGGGAACATCTCAAGAGTCAAAACCAGAGAGCGCACTGAAAACTCAGAGGCAATAGTGTGTTTTGATTAACATACACAAGAGATAAGGAGAGTCAACATTAAGATTTATAGAGTCAGGTCCCTCAGAGGATTCTATTTTCAGAACAAGTATGAGATAAATTGAAAAATAAAAATATTACACAAATGGCAAAGGGAACAAACTGCTTTTGCTTTATGTTGTAAATGTTAAAAAATAAGTAACTATAAAGCCTTCTCTTAGAGCTTAGGTTTTGAGATGAATATATGCTAAAGAATTAATATGAAGGTGATATTAATTTGGTAAGAAGTCTGAAGAATCCATCAGATGTATGTAGATCTCTAGAGGGATTAAAACTCCACCAGGGCCACTATCATTCACACAGAAAGAGCTTTGCTACACACGAGTTCTAGTAAGCACAAAAAAAGGTGTTTTGGTTTACACTTTTGTTTTGTTTAAACTTAAGTAAGTTGTATAACCATCATCATGTCTAACTTTTTAATGTTTTCAAGACTTTAGAAAGAAACTCATTTATAGTCATTGTAGATGACTTGCCTTGCCCTAGTCCCCATCCCTAGGTAATCACAAATATTTTTCTCTATAGATGCCTTTGAGCTGTGGTGCTGGAGAAGAGTATTGAATATACCATAGACTGCTAGGAAAACAAGTAAGTTCATCTTAGAGAGGGTGAAGCCGGGCTGCTCCTTGGAGGCAAGGATTCTGAAGCTTCCTCTGACATACTTTAGACATGTTGCAAGGAGGGCCCACTGTTGGGAAGGTGGAGGGACAGCACAGGAGAGAAAGACCTTCAATAAGTTCAATAAGGTGGATTGATTCAGTGACTGCGGTAATGGGGGTAGGTGTGTTGGAGACAGTGAGACTGGTACAGGATAGAGCAGGGTTTAGCGCTGTGTTCATAGGGTTGCTATGAGTTGCAGGCAACTCAATAGCACACATAACAACAACAACAATAGGTTTGCCTAGAATCTAAATGTATCACTGTAGATATGACTTTTCTGGATATATCAAAATAAAATTAAACTCTATTTTGATTCTTTTTATTCACTGAGCATAATATTTTAAAGGCTCATCCATGTTGTAGCATGGATCAGAACCTCTCTGCTTTTTATGACTGACTTAGTTTTCCTTTGTATGGATCCACCCAGCTTTATTTACTCATTCATCAGTTGATAAACACTTAGCTTGTTTCTGTGTTTTTATTATTTTGATTAATGTTACTTGCACACACCTATATGTCAATGTCTGCATGGTTATTTTTTAAAAAATCCTCTAGTATATATACTAGGGATAGAATTACTGAGTCATATAGAAGTTCTATGCTTAACATTGAGAAAGTGCTGTGTTATTTTGGGAAGTGGTTCACCATTTTGCATTTTCTGTGTAAGAAGACTAAAAAGAAACAGGGAATGAGAAGAGCTGTTAAGACCCAGAATATGTGGTGAGAGGACAAGTATTCTCCTCCTTCGTGTAATAGGGAAAGTGTGGAAATTGAAGTCACTTGTAAAGAGGTGAGTAGGCATCTTCCTCTCTAGTTTGGTGGCTATAAACTTTGCTAGGGCCATCATGGTGCCACACTGAAGAAGAGATGAGGGTTAAAAGAAAGCCTCAAGAGGGTTTAATGCAGTCAACTTGGGAAATTGTGTGAACACAGGAATTAAATTCAGCTTCTTCTCTGAGGTCTGAAAGCAGAAGGCTGACTGTGGTAGCCTCTATAGCTGAATGACAAGGGCCACAACGATAGGGCCCTGATACAACAGAACAAGAGAGCTTAAAATCAGTCCAGTTCCTCTCCTAACTGAAGGAAGAGAAAAGGTCCTGGAAAATTCATGTAAAGAAGAAATCAGTCTGTCAAGGTGATAACCACCTGAAATGTCCTTATCCAGAAAGGAAACTGGACATATGTTTGTTTCCTGAAGGGTCCAACAGGAGATATGGTCATTTCTCTTCAAAGATGTCCAAAATGAAGCCCCAAGAAGATGGAGCCTACCTTCCACCTGTTTATACAATTATGAGTGTTCATTATTTCAGATTTTCATGACTTATCATACTGATGCTTATAAACCTATTTTAACAGAGGGTGTCAGATGTATGATGGGGAATGCTCATATCTTAACCAAGAGGAATTGGACATGTACAAGTTAGCCCTCATTCAGGCCAACCCCAGATCCCAGCACCAATGGAACAAAGCCGTATCTGGTCTTAATATATCACCATAATGGGTTACTTAACAGATCATTAAAATCCATGGTGGATTTTTTCATTGATTTTTAAGAAGGAGGTCACCAGGCTATTTTCTCCTAGTCTTAGTCAGAACTATCACTGAAACCGGTTCAGCATTAGAGCAGTGCACAGGCCTCTACTAACAGGCAAAATGAGCTGAAAGGGACAAGATGTCTTCTCCTGAACACTTATCCAATAGTAATTGTTGGTTGTTGAGCATTTTAATATATAAATATAGAACATGAGCCATATTTTCCCAAAGAGTTTACACCTATGGTTAAATTCAGTTCAAAATAATTGTCAGACTCCTATTAAAAAACCAAACAAACTCATAATATTAATGGCTAAATATGAGAGCTTATGAACACAATAGCTTCTTTCTCTGTGATGTAAAATGTTTTTGGAGCAAACTAGGTTTGGTATTGCAGGCTAGGGAGCTCTGGTGGCCTAGTGGGAAGAAACTGCACTGCAATCTGAACTTACATTGCAATCCCAAAAGCACACGGTCCAGATCCACCAGCTGAGGTACAGGAAAAGGATGGGCAGTCTTCTCTCCTAAGATTTACTGCCTCTGAAAAGTCTCTGGAGGGTCAGCTATGGGTTAGTTCCAACTTGATGGCATACAACAGCAACAACAACAGGTTTGGTTGTATAGTATCTTGGTGTTATAGTCCTCAATTTTAAGATATTGGTGGTGGTGGTGGTTGTCGGTGATTGCCGTCGACTCAAGCACGACTAATGGTGACCCTATGAACAAAAGGCCTGAAGTCCCTCTACAACTATCAACATTTATCAAAGTTCAGAGAGATTCCAGAGGCATGTTGTTTAGGAAGTGGATGCCATTATTGTTTATATCTTTAAAATTATCTCATTGTGTGAAATGGCTGCTGGAATCCCAAAAACCAGAAACATGCTTCAGATCTTCAATGAGATTGACTGACACACTATCTGCAACAATGGGCTTAGACACATCAATGACTGGGAGGATGGAACAGGATTGGGCAGTATTTTCTTCTCTCTTTACAAAGTATCACTATGCGTCAAAACCAACTTGACAGTGCATAACAACATAAAAACATGTCATTTGAAATAAGTTCCACATATCGAGCTTAACATTTTCTTAGTGACTTTGGGGAAAAATCTCTGAAAAAATCCAATAAATAGCAACAAAAGTTGAAAAATTGCATTTTTGAAACATTTGCTATTTGATGATCACAAGGAGAGAATTTCCTACACCGTACAGTGTTTAAGAAAATGACACTCAGAATCATTGCTGACCAGCCATGGGGCTTTCTGAAGCTGGAAATCTCATGTAAAGAGATTGTCCACCCTTCTTTTGAGGAGAGCAGCTGGTGAATTTGAACCTCCTGCCTTTGGGTTGGCAGTACAGCTCCTTAACTACTAGCCACAGTTCCCTCCCTACAGAGTAGGCCCCCTATATAGATCGATGATGATAGATAGATAGATATAGAGAAAGAAAGAAAGAAGATAAAGATAATTTTTTCTTTTCTTCACTGTACCAATCTGGGTATTTCATCATTATCCTTTCTTGTGGCCTATTGGTAAGAAGCTGCACTGCAATTCCAAAGGTATGCAGTTTGAAGCCATTAGCTTCTCTGCAGGAGAAAAATGGGCAATCTCCTCCTGTGAGATTAATTGCCTCTGAAAACCCATCTGAGGGTTAACTACAGGTCTGATTCTGACTCTATAGTACACAACAACAACTATAACAACAAAGAGAATGAACCAATCCTGAGTTAAGCACTTCTGTTCTACTTTAGGAACTACTATGCCAGATAGTAAATGCCTTGTGAGGGCTGTCATTAATTTTGAATGTCTTCCCTACTACTTCCAAACACCCAACTGGAAGAATCCACCATTCCCCTCTACAAAAATGCAACATTGCTTCTAAGATCACCTCTCCACGCCCCTCCACCCCCGTTTTCTTTTTCTTAAAAACAAAGATCTTTATTGCATTTTTAGATAGGGGAAACGCTTCCACTAAATCACACTGGCCTAGTTGCTTTCTAAGTTTCCCATCTTATTTTGCAAAAGATATATCTTATCTCTACACTTATTCCTTTAGAAGAGTAACCAGTCAAAACCAACATTTTTGATCTGTTACTAAATTCAGACATTATTCACAAGCATTGTGATTAGCCCGTGAGCTGTTATTATACACAAGTATCTTCTAAAGGAACGACCACAAGGATTTTTAAAATAATAATTATCATGGCTTCTTTTCAATGCTAATGTTTGAAGGCATGACCTTTTCACTTGTCACGGTCATGGATATGGAGAGATGACGTGTCAGTACAACAGTCCTTTCTGGCAAGGATTCCTGAGGCAGAGCATTTGAGTGGAGTGGTAGAACAGGAATTAGTACCCAGAAGAAGCTGTAGGCAAACTTTAAGAGAAGCAGCAAAGAAAATACAGCCTCTAGACGGCTTTGTTTAAGGACAGGTGTATGTGATTCTTTCGCAATCTGACCTGCTGAGGAAGGTACCATTTTTATATCATAATCACTAATTTATACATTTTCTTCATAAACCATAATACCAACTAGCAGTATCTTTTAAACAAACTAAAAAACATCAACAACACCTTTACTGACCAGTAAATCCACATTCCTACAGACTATCCTACTTTTTTGTAGCACAGAAATGAGAGGGAGACATAGTAGTGGATTTAACTGCCACTGACCATTAAAAACCAAGTGTACTTCTCCACCCAAGTCTGCAGCCCAGTGACACTAGTAGTATATTTTTAGCTTCAACTTGGCCTTGGTGGGAGTACTTATACCACTGAAATCAGAAAATACTAGAAATTTGGGTTTCTTTTCTCAGACTAGAACTGGCTTTCTCTCACTTACTAGCACTTCCTGGCCTCAGTGCGTGTATTTCCATTACATTAATGACTCTAAAGATAATTCTCTATCAAAACAGAGGCACCACGATCTTGAGATGTTTAGCCTAAGAGCAATATGTTACCTTACCCATAAGATCTTAAAAATAGAAGTTCCTTCTGGGTTGTGCAAATAGCTAACACATTTTACTGCAAACCATAGGTTAGACTTCAAGTCTACCCAGAAATACTTCAAAAGAAAGGCCTGGTGATCTCTTCCTAAAAAACTAGTCACTGAAAATTACAGATTAGTTCTACTTTTAAGACATGGAGTCATCACAAGTTAGAGGTAACTAATTGTACTAGTTTTATTCATAAAAGTAAATCTGGCAAATAAAAAGTATCTATGACTATATGTGATATATTAAATGTCAGTGACATAGTGAGATGGGAAAGTCTGCTGTTAGGGACCTCTCCGAAGTACTGAAGAGCAATGGTGTTTCTCTGGAGACTAAGGTGCGTCTGATACAGGCCATGGTCTTTGCAATTACTTCCTATGCATCAGAGAGCAGGACAATGACTAGAGAGGATAGGAGAATTGATGCCTTTGAGCTGTGGTGCTGGAAAAGAGTATTGAATATATCATGGACTGCTAAGAAAATGAACAGGTTTGTCCTGGAGAGGGTTAAACCAGGCTACTCCTTGGAGGCAAGGATTCTGAAGCTTCATCTGACATACTTTGGACATGTTGCAAGGAGGGACCAGTCCTTGGAGAAGGACATCATGCTTGGGAGGATGGAGGGACAGCGTAAGAGAGGAAGACCCTCAATGGGATGGATTTATTTAGTAACTGGAGTAATTGGGGTAGGTGTGTTGGAGACAGTGAGATTGGCACAGGACAGAGCAGGGTTTAGGACTACTGTACATAGGGTAGCTATGAGTTGCAAGAGACTCAATGGCACATAACAACAAAAACAACAATATATTGGGAGATATAGAGTCTTACATTTTCAACTCAAAATTCAGAAAGAATGGTTCTTATTCTCATAACCATTGATTCAGATCCAACTCATAGCTGGCCCTGCAGAGGGTATTCCTCTATACCTATACATCACAGAGGATATTGCTCATCCTTCTACTTCAGAGAAGCTGGTAGGTTGGAACTGCCTGTCTTTGGATTGGCAATACAACTTCTCTTCCACTAGGCCATCATAACATCAACGATTAGCTTTGATTTTAGTCCATGGAAAGTTTCACTGTTAACCAAAAGACTATGTACACCTCTCTAGCAGTTTAAATGCACCAGCCACACCTTGAGAGTAAGACTGGTAATCTCCTCCTGGACAATTTACCACCTCAGAAATCCAATGAAGGGTAAACTTTGAGTAGGTTCTGACTCAGTGGCAATGAGGTGTTTTTCTTAGTTTAGACCAATAAAAGAAATTTTACCATAATCCATTTTTTTCCTTCCTTCTTAGTTGTGCTGAAAATAGCATTAAAAAAAAATAGAGTATCAAGCACCCTGGATAACCCTAGGCCAAACAATCTGCCTGCCAGGATACTCCAGTTCAATTCCTTCCTTTTATAGAGAAGAAAAAGGCTATAATTATTCTGTCATACTAAGGTAGCATGTATGTTGGCTCCCGTGCTAGAAGCTATGAAACGAGTACTTCAATTAACAGTGGTCTTAACCCTGGTGAACAAGTTTTATTGGCACTTCCTAAATAAAACAGACTAAGAATAGAGGCCTAAATATCTGCTTCTAAAATGAGCTGAGAACCCTATGCATATTACGTATACACAGAATATTGTCCTTTATAGTGCTGAAGTGAGGCCCTGTATGATATAAAAGGTTAACCAGAGCTCAACTACTAGCTGAAAAGTTAGTTGCTGAACTCACTTAGAAGTTGCTCTGAAGACAGACATGATGATCAGCATTGAAACCTCCATGGAGCAGTTCTATTCTGAACACCTGGGGTCACCCTAAGTCAGAATTGATTGGATGACAACCCTTTTCAGTTTTGGGGGTTTTAAAAAATCATGTTTTAGCAGTGAAAGTCCTGCATCCAAGGAAATAGCTTGGTCCTTGCACTAAGTCAGAGTAGAAGGGTAAGGAGGTAGAAAAGTAAAGGATAAGGGTCTAGGCAAGGCTGTCTAGGGCCTCAAAAGGAAAACAGAGACAAGAGATACAGAAATCTTGAAAACTGACATTTCTACCCATTGCATTAGTTCCCACTGGAGGCATGGTCTCCAGCTACCTTAACTGCAGACACATGGTATTGAAAATCATCAACAACAGTTGGACCAAGATAAGAGAATATTTTCTACGCTGTGATAAATGGTGGTGGAGAGAAGGTGAAGAGACTGTGGCACTGCTGTGGTAAGGAGTAACCAGAGGAAACTTGGAGGCGGAGCCACAGTTAAAGGTTTTGCTTGCTGGATGACTGATGAAAAATCTGACCTATAATTGCTCTGAGATAAAGTTTTCTGGATGATTGAGGAAACCAGAGGTGCACTTGTGCTGCTGAAATAAACATGGACTTCCACTAATTGAGGAATTGTGTCCTGTTAATTTGCCTTGGGTTTATTGGACTAAACTTGGATTTACTTTGTGTAATACTCTTTGCCTCCCCTACTCCCCAACCTATTTCCTTAATAAATTCCAGAACTCTGAATAGAGTCTGTGAGTCAATTTCTAATGAACATTGGATACAATGATTGGTAGAAACAGGTACAGGAGCATGTGGGGTAGCATGTCTGAGCATTTCGCTATTTGGGGTGGAGAGGAAATCAGTGGTTAGAGGTGGACAGAGGCCTGAGCCATCAAATCAAGATTGGCTAGGGGCTGGAGGGAAAAGGTGCTGGAGGAGCAAGGAGAAGGAACTGAGCTGATGCTATTAGTGCAGTGATAAGAGTGGAAACAAGACACATATGACTAAGGGAGTTACAAGCAGGACCAACACTTGGTGCATTACCTGAATAATGGAAAAGACTTCTCATGTGCTCTTTTGGGAAAATTTTTGTCTACCAACTATTGCTCTAGAGTCGAGGATCCAAATTAAGACAAGAGATCGATATTTGTTCCAATTCCAAAGAAAGGTGACCCAACAGACTGTGGAAATTATCAAACAATATCATTGATATCAAATGCAAGCAAGAGTCTGCTGAAGATTATCCAAAAATGTTTGGAACAGTATGTCAACAGAGAACTGCCAGATGTGCAGGCTGGATTTAGAAGAGGTGGTGGTACTAGGGATATTATAGCTAATGTTAGATGGATCTTGGCAGAAAGCAGAGAATACCAGAAGAATGTCTATCTGTGCTTCATTGACTATGCAAAGGCTTTTGACTGTGTGGATCACAACAAGCTATGGCTGACTCTGAGAAGAATGGGAATCCCAGAACATTTGATTGTGCTAATGCAAAACATATACTTGGATCAAGAACAGAAGTCATCAGAACATAGCAGGGAGACACTGGATGGTTCAAAATCAAGAAAGGGGTCCTTCAGGGATGTGTTTTGTCTCCATACCTTTTCAATCTGTACGCAGAACAGATCATCTGAGACACTGGGCTGTACGAGGAGGAATGTGGCATCAAGATTGATGGAAGAATCATCAGCAACCTGCGTTATGCTCGCTGAAACTGAGGAGGACCTGAAACGCTTGATGCAGAAGGTCAAGGACTGCAGTCTTCAATATGGATTGAAGCTCAATATCAAGAAGACAAAGATTCTCACCAATGGGCCAACTGGCAGCATCAGTATGGATGGTGAAGAGACTGACATAGTTAACAGTTTTAGTTATTTGGCTCCACAGTCATCACTCTTGGTAACAGCAGCCAGGAAATCAGGAGACAAATTGCATTGAGAAAGTCAGCTGTGAGGGACCTCTCAAGAGTACTGAAGAGCAACGACATCAGGATGGAGACTAAGATGTGCCTTATCCAGGCTATAGTCTTTGTGATTATTTGCTATGCATTAGAGAGTTAGACAGTGACTAAGGAGGACAGAAGGAGAACTGATGCCTTTGAGCTGTGGTGCTGGAGAAGAGTGTTGACTATACCATGGACTGCTAGGAGAACAAACAAATATGTCGTGGAGAAGATAAAGCCACTGATGCTCCTTGGAGTCAAGGATTCTGAAGCTTCATCTGACATACTTTGGGCATGTTGCAAGGAGGGACTGGTCCTTGGAGAGGGACATCATGTTTGGGAAAGTGGAGGTACGGTGCAGGAGAGGAAGATCCTCGATGAGATGGATCGATTCTGTGAGTGGAGTGGTGGGAATGAATGTTTTTGAGACGGCGAGTTTGGCACAGGCTAGAATGGCGTTTAGGGCTCTTGTACATAGGGTTGCTATGAGTCGCAAACGACTCGATGGCACATAACAACAACAACAACAACAGGGAGAAGGATTGGCCATCCACTGCGGAAATAAAGGGCCTCAGAAACCCCTATGAACAATAGAGCACGTTTAGAGTAGATTAGCAGATATGGTACCACAGGCAGAGCCTTCTTACTGGGAATCGCAAAGGAGTAGGAACAGCAACAGACAGACACTATTGATTGGAACATGGAATGTGAGACGTATGAATGTAGAAAAAATTATATTATTAAAGAAGAAATGGAACTCATAAATATTGACATACTAGATCAAACTAGGTCATACTGGCTAAATGAAATGGATTGGCATGGGAAATTTTTTAATCAGACTATCATATGATCTACTATGCTGGAAATGAAAAGGTGGGGGGAAATAGGGTTGTATTCATAGTTAAAAAGAACCTTTCTAGATCCATCTTGAAATAGTGTGATTATGTAGACAAGGAAGACCAGTTAATACCACTATCATTCAAATATATGCACCAACAACCAGGGCCAAAGATGAGGAAATAGATGACATCTACCAACTCAGGAATCAGTAGAACATGTAACCAAGATACTTTGATAATAATGGGTAACTGGAATACAAAGTTAGGAACATGGAAGAAGCATTAGTAGTCAGAAATCATGAACTTGGTGACAGAAATGAGGATGGAGATAGAATTACAGGATTCTGCCCTATTCACGGCAAATACCTTTTATAAGAAACATAAACAATGACTATACACAGGTGCTCCATCTGATGGTCTATACAGGAACCAGATTGGCTACATCTGCAGAAGAAAACACTGGAAAAGCTCAATATCAGCTGTGAAAACCAGGCCAGGTACTGATTGTGGAACATTCCATTAACTACTCATATGCAAGTTCAAACCGAAGATAAAGAAAATAAAATCAAATTCATAAGAACAAAAATTTGACCTTGAGCCCATCACACTATAATTTAAAGATCATCTCAGGAACAGGTTTGAAGATTTGAATACTATGAGTAAAGACAAGATGAGCTGTGGGTGGATATCGAGTATATCATTCATGAAGAATGCAAAAAGTAATTACAAAGACAGGGAAGAATGAAAAGATGAGGATGGATGTCAGAAGAGACTATCAATATTGCTCAAGAGTGCTGAGAAGCCAAAACAAAGGGAAGCAATAAAGAAGTTAAGAGAGCTGAACAAAATATTTCAAAGGGCAGCTCTGAAAGACAAAGCAAAGTATTATAATGAAATGTGCAAAAAGCTGGAGTTGGAAAATAAAAAAAAAATGAACTCGTTTGGCATTTCTTAAGCTGAAGGAACTAAAGAACAAATTCAAGTCTTGAGTTGCAATACATAAGGATGCCGTGGGCAGAATAGTGAATGATCCAGGAAGTATCAAAAGAACATGGAAGGAGTACACAGAGTCACTATACCAAAACCAATTGGCGGACACTGAAGAATTTCATTAAAGAAGAAGCAATGGTGATGAGGGAGGAAGTTCGAGCTGCTCTGAAGGAACTGGCAAAAAACAAGGCCCCAGGAATTGATAGAATATCAATTAACATATTTCAACTAACAGATGCTACCCTGGATTTACTCACCAGGTTATGCCAAGAAATCTGGAAAATAACTACTTGGACAACCGACTTGAAGAGAAATATATTTATTCCCATTAAAAAAAGGAAAAAAAGGGGACCCAACAGAGTGTGGAAAATTATGAATTGAAGTTCAACATCAAGAAAACAAAGATTCTCACTACTGGGCTGATTGGCAGCATTATGATAGATGGTGAAGAGACTGAGATTGTTAACAGCTTTAGCTTGCTTGGCTCCACAATCAACACTCTTGGTTCCAGTAGTCGGGAAATCAAGAGATGAATTGCATTAGAAAAATCTGCTGTCAGAGACCTCTCTAGAGTATTGATGTCAGTTGGAGACTAAGGTGCTCCTGACACAGGCCAGGGTTTTCTCAATTACTTGCTATGCATCAGTTGTTGTTGTCGACTGTCTTCAAGTTGAGCGTGACTCATAGTGACCCTATGAACAAAAGCCTTCAAGCCCCTCTACAACTATTGACATTTATCAAAGTTCATAGAGTTTCTGGAGGCATGTTTTTTTTGGAAGTGGATACCACTCCTGCTTCCAAACCTGTCACAGTATGTTATTGTTGTAATGTGCCATTGAGTCACTTGCGATGTATAGCAACCCTATGTGGAGCAGCTCTGAACTCTTCCCTGTCCTGAGCCAGTCTCACTAACACACCAACCCCCATTGTCCCAGATACTATATCAATCGATCTCATCCTGGGTCTCCCTCTCCTGTGCTGTCCATCCACCCTTCTGAGCATGATGTCCTTCTCCAAGGACCGATCTTTCCTGGCTACGTGCCTAAAGTAAGTGAAGCAGAGCTTCAAAATTCTAGCCTCCAGGGAGAGACTTGGTTTCACACTCCCCAAAACAGACTTATTTGTCTTCTTGGCAGTCCATGGTATGTTCAAGACTCTTTTCCAGCACCACAACTCAAAGGCATCTATTCTTCTGTCATTCATAGTCATTGTCCAACTCTCTGAAGCATAACAAGTAATTGAGAAGATCATGGCCTGCATTAGGTGCATCTTTGTCTCTAGACTGACATCGTTGTTCTTCAGCACTCTGGAGAGGTCCATGACAGCAGATTTTCCTAATGCAATTTGTCTTTGTTTTTCTAACTGCTGGTGCCAAGAATGTTGATTTTGGAGCTGAACAAGTTAAACTGTTAACAACCTCAATCTCTTCTCTATCCATCATGGTTCTATTAGCCTATTGGTGAGAATCTTTGTTTTGTTGATGTTGAGCCTCTAGCCATACTCAAGAATACAGTCCTTGACCTTTTGCAACAAGTGCTTCAGGTCCTCCTCAGTTTCAGCAAGCAAGGTTGGGTCATCTGTATAATGTAGATTGTTAGTGAGTTTTCCTCCAATCCTGATGCTACACTCCTCCTCCTAATAATCCTGCTTCCCAAATAATCTGTTCTCAAATGATCAGCTTGAAAAGGTACAGGGAAAGGAAGCATCCTTGATGCATTCATTTCCTGATTTTGAACCATGTATTGTTTCCTTGCTCTGTTCTGAGGACTGCTTCTTGGTCCACGTATAGGTTTTGCATAAGCACAACCAAGTGCTCTGAGATTCCCATTCTCCTCAAGGTTAGCCACAATTTATTGTGACCAACAGTCTTTGAGCTGTGGTGCTGGAGAAGAGTGTTTAACATACCATGGACTGTCAGGAAACAAATAGGTCAGTCCTGGAGAGGGTAAAATCAAGCTGTTCCCTGGAGGTAAGGATTTTGAAGCTCCGTTTTACACACTTTGGGCATGTGGCCAGGAGGGACCAATCCTTGTAGAGGAACTTCATGCTTGGAAGGATAGAGGGACAGTGCAGAAGAGGAAGAGACAGAATAAAATTAATTGACTCAGTGACTGGAGAAATGGGATTAGGTCTGTCAGAGATGATGAGAACGGCTCAAGGGAAGGCAGGTTTCAGAGCTAACATACTATGAGTCTCAGGTGACTCGATGGCATATAACTACAATAACGACAACATTGATGTTTTTGATAGGTACAGAATGAGATAAAGTGCTCTCAATGTAAGCTGCATCTCAGAAGATGACATTATCCAAGGCACTTTAAAAATATACTAATGTCCAGGCTCTATCTCAGATCAGCTAAATGAGAGACTCTTGTGTACACAGCACAGGCTGAAACTACTCAGTCAAATGATTTCCAAGACCTCTGATAATTCCCCCCACTTTCCCTCCCCTTCCTTTTACCCTCTGCTCCATCTTCCTATCCATCCATTTTCTTCTACATCCGTATCTCCAGTCATTTCTCTATCCATTCATCTCTCTTTTCATGTATCTCTCTACTTATCTTTCTGTCGCTCTCGCTTAACAATTCTTCTTTTCTCATTTCTTCTTTCTTTTATTCTTTTTGTACAAGCCCATCATCATCATCATCATAAAAATAGCCATCACCGATTGTTGACTGGGCAAAGCACTTTTTCATACATTCCACTTGGATTTAATCTTCACAACATCCCTGTAGGACAGACTACTTGCCAAAGAAATGGCCCATCACATATTTATATGTGTCACTTTAAACAGTATAAAGTGTGTGAATGGGGAAATACATCTAAATGGCAGTACATTATGTGTGAATTGGTAAATACATTTCCAGCAGATGCACTGAATACAAATTTATTTTGATATAACTTTATGAAGACAGTCTAAGAGAAATCAGACTCTAAAAGAATATTCTATAGTAGTAAAAATGAAGATGAGAGAGAGGGTAAGAGAATTTTAGGATTCATTTAATATTTGCATTTGCTCTCTTTCCCCCCTTCTTGATAGCTAAGAGAACAGAGAACTGGAGGATTTTAGATCGGTAAGACTAGAAGCTAGCCCTTTTAGAATCCCCCCTCCCAATCCCCCCCCCGCCACACACACTAAAAATGAATCTATTTCTTCTGCTAAGATTTACTAAAAAATCTCAAAAACTAAAAAAAAAACCCCAATAAACATTGTCATATAAGAAAGTCAGTGAGATAATTTTCATTGATATGTAAGATGACATAGCCTTCCTTTTATTCTCTTTTCTCTTTTCTTTCCCCTTTTCCATTCTTTCCTTTCTTTTCCCCCTTCAGAGTATGGAGAAGATAAGCGGGTTAGATTTCCAAACACATTATGGAAATAAGACTACTTCTGCATCAGTGTCCTTCCACATTTACACAAGCTTTCACAGACATCATCACACACCAATACACATGTTTTTCAGTGGAGAACAGAATTATCCACTCCATTTATCAAAATAAAACAGAATTGAGAGGGCAAGTATTAGTAGCATGAAGTCAGACCACCAGTAGATACAATATCTGGAAGCAGATGCAGATCTTCTGAGTCAGTGTCCAGAGTTCCTTCGTCTAGCACGGCAGCTGAGTCTGGCCCAGGGGCAATAAGCAGCTGGAGGTAAAGACTCTTGATGCTGCCCTCAGGATATGACAGAACATCCACAGAAGTCCCTCACTCTGAGGTGAGTTCATTTGAGGGAGGTTGTTCAAAACCTAATCACCTTAGATACCGTATTTCTGGGAAAAACATGCAGCTGAGAACTACAAAATAAGCCCCACAATTTTCCTACAAGCCTATGTGCATATTAGAGAGAATGTTGGTGAATGGCTACCTAGTTTATAGGTGTTGGTTGTAGGTGCTGTACAACTCACAGTGACGCTATAAGCAAGACATCAAACCCTGTCCTATCTTGCATCATCTTGATCATCCTCAACACACTTGAGTCCTCTGCCACAATTATCTATCAATCCATCTCACTAAATGTCTTCCTTTCTTTTGCAGACTCTCCACGTTTCCAAGTATGATGCTGTTTTCCAAGGTAAAGTCTCTCCTAGCAACATGCTCAAAGTATGTGAGATGAAACTTTGTCATCCTTGCTTCCAATGAGCACTCTGGCTGCACCTTCTCCAATATATATCTGCTTGCTCGTTTTTGCTGACCATGAAAAGTTCAATATTCTCTACCAATATCATGACTAAAGATATCTATTTGACTCAGAGAAAACCAAAAGTGGGACTTTTTTCTTCAAACCACAGAGAGGAAAAATGTAAGGATTATATAAGGAGTGTTATTTAAGGATTGAAAATATAAAACTTCTTTTGCAGTGCCTCTCTCCTTGGGCCATGTTGTTGTTGTTATCTGCTGTTGAGTCACCTGCAACTCATAGCGACCCTATGTCAAAAAGCTCTGAAGCCTGCCCTGTCCTGACTCAGTCTCACTGACTCTGGCACACCCTTCCCTTTGCCTTAGTTACTGTTAACAATCTATCTCAACTGTTGTCTTCCTCTCCTTCACTGTCCTTCTACCCTTGTGAGCATGATGTCCTTCTCCAAGGACTGATCCCTCTTGGCTATGTGCCGAAAGTATGTGAGATGAAGCTTCAAAATCCAATTCTCCAAGGAGAAACTTGGTTTCACCCTCTCCAAGACATACTTACTTGTTTTCTTGGTGGTTCATGTTATGTTCAAGACTCTTCTCCAGCACCACAATTCAAAGGCATCAATTCTTCTGTCATCCTTAGTCACTGTCCAGCTCTCTGATGCACAGCAAGTAATTGCAAAGACCATGGCCTGGATCAAGCACACTTTCACTACACTGACATTGTTGCTTCTCTGTACTCTGGAGATATCTGACAGCAGATTTTCCCAATGTAATTCATCTTTTGATTTCCTGACTGCTGGTGCTAAGAGTACTGATTGTGGAACTGAGCAAGCTGTAATTGTTAACAACCTCAATGTCTTCTCCATCCATCATGGTGCTGTCAATTGGCCCAGTGGTGAGAATCTTTGCTTTCTTGATGTTGAGATTCAATCAACATTGAAGACTACAATCTTTGATCTTCTGCAGCAAGGGCTTCATGTTCTCTTCTATTTCAGTAAGCAAGCAAAGTTGTGTCATCTGCTTAATGTGGTATGTTGATAAGTCTTCCACCAATCCTGATGCCACTTTCCTCCTCATAAAGCCCAGTCTATTCTGCATATAGATTGAAAACATAAAGAGATAGGATGCATCCCTGACACACTCTTTTCCTGATTTTTAATCAGGCCGTGTTTTTTGTTGTTGTTGTTCTGTTTTGATAACTGCTTCCTGGTGTGAGTATAGGTTTCACATGAACACAATCAAGTGTCTGGCATTCCTGTTCTCCTCAAAGTTAGCCACAATTTGTTGTGATCCACACAGTCAAATGCCTTTGCATACTCAATGAAACACAGATTCCTCTGGTACTCTTTGATTTTTACCAAGGTCCATCTGACATCGGTGATGATATCCCTAGTGTCATGACCAAATCCGGCTTATATTTCTTGTAGTTCTCTGTTGATGTACTGATCCAGTCTTTTTTGGATAATCTTCAAAATCTTTGTGGAACTTATCATACTGTGACAGCAGTGTGGTGCAAAATGCAGAGCAGAGACACTGGGTCACAAGACAACAGCCCTGGAGCATAAGCTCAAGGGCAAGATTCTTTCTGCAGTATTGCCTCAGACAAAAATCCCTTGCTGAAGATGGTGTATGGGATTTGGACTCAAATCCTCCTAAGTGTGAGACAGGCACCAGCATGACAGATCAGCAACAGTGTGAGGCACAAGACATCACAGAAGTGACTAGTGGCTTAAGCTGTCATATCAAGGGGTGGCTGGGGAAAGGACGTGATGGATGGGATAGATGGGAGTGCAAGGGATGTTCATGTAGCAGGAAAAGCGAAGGGACAGGACACAACACGTGCATGGTGGGGTGATACTGAATGTCTTGGTTATTTCTGAAAGGAGAAGGATTTTTTATCTGTTCCTTTTGGTAAACTGCTTCTCTATCAGATACTGTTCTAAAGCTAAGCATCCAATTAAGACGGACTAGGAAGGTTTGGCCATCCATTTCCAAAATATAACAGGCCTTCAAAACCCCTATGTGCCATGGGTTATAGTGGTTTTCATTTTTTGTTTAATTCAAGAGGGAGCTCTGGTGGACCAGTGAGTAAGGACATACAGTACCAAAACAAAGGTAGATGGCTTGAATCCATCAGCTGCTCCCAGGAGAAAGACAGGAAATCTTCCCCCATGCAATTTACAGCCTCTGAAAATGTACTGGTGGGTCAACTATGAATCATTTCCACCTCCCTAACAATGAGTGAGTGATTGATTTAGATAACATAATAAGAGATATCCCAGAAAAGGGATATTCATGGAAGGAGTGTAGATTTAAATAGTGTAAAGACCTGATTTGGGGCACAGTCTATTTACAATTCACTTTATGAGCTGCTGGATTCACTTTCATCAGAAGAGGGGCCATATCCAGCTAGGGCTGTACTCATGGTATGACTAGGAAGCTGTTCCTGGGTCCAGAAACAGATCCACCTTCCTCAGGGCCACTCCCATTCCTAAGCAGAGGAAATACCCTTGATCATCTGAAATGGAGACAAAGAACTGGGGATAGGTGGGGAGACTTTTGGGTAGGAGTTCTAGGCATGACAAAACACAATCTTGACAACGGAATAGGGGCCAAATAACACCTTTTTTCTAAATTTCCATCACAGAAAATAAATGTAGAGAGAGAAATTTATTGAAAGAAGTGACCCACTGCTTTCTAATACAGTGCAACCTGATCAATATTACCTTTCTTTGAACAAGTTATAAAGCTGTTATGGAACAATAGTGGGTGGTACAACAATTGACCTGCATGGTGGCTAACTGAAAGATTGACAGTTCCAGCACACCCATGGGTACCTCCCAAAAGCCTGGCAATCTCCTTACCAAGAAATCAGCCATTGAAAGATCATTGTCACACATGGAGTCATCAAGAGATGGAATTGGAAGTTAATTCAAAGGCATCTCTGTGTGTGTGTGTGTGTGTGTGAGAGAGAGAGAGAGAGAGAGAGAGAGAGAAGGAGAGACAGAGGGAGACAGTATACTTAAATGATCTGGGGTCCATTAAAAGCCATTTAGGAACCCTAACTTAATTCTTCCAACCATAGCACCCAAATGGTCCTTTCACTTTTTAAAATGTCTGGAACTGTTTGCTTGATAAAATGGCCTGCAAATCCCCCTTTGCTTCTCTTCAAGCCATACAGTGGCCACGTGGCTCCTTCCCTGTCTGGGGTCTCTGCCTCTCAGTTTCATCTCTGTTTCCTCATCTGTAAGAACAATAAGACCTCCAGCCTCCTAAGGCTGTGATGAGGATTAATGAGATTATGCTAGAGGAACCCACAGAGAGTGTTGGAAGAAAGGCACTGCAGAAACACTAAGTGCTATTATCACCACTGCAGAATCAAAAATTCCTCCTGTCCAAATACTTATTGTTCATGAAAGTTTTAGCAAGTGAGGCCGCCTACTGGGCAGCTCTAATCCCTATAAAGAAAATGATTTCTCCAGCCAGGAATTAATAAGTTCCTACACATACTAAAATATCTCCTCCGCTGAGTTATTATGCTTACATAATGAAGTTACTTTGATTATAACCATTAATCAAATATGTGTTTCCAAGCTGGATTGGATGCATTTGATGTTAAGCTTTAACAAGAATGACAACATTCCCATTCCCTGGCGGCATGGCCAGGGGCCTCGTGACACAATTAAATATGTCAGGGTAAAGACAGAGAATATTTAGGATTCATACTATATTCATTCTGAAGTTGTTTCAAGTCATATTATTGGAAGAAAGCTAATTTATTTTGCATGACATCTATGAATATTAAGCCAAAGATATTAAAAACAATCTTTCTTTCTAATTCATATAGAGATATTCTGGTCTTTTCTTCCTCCTCTCCATCCAAGGATGGCTTATTTTTATCTTAGGGCAATAAACTTTTGGTTTTTTAACTTTGTTTTTTCCACTTATTTCCCTGCTTGTTCATATACATCACTGCTCCATTTTGCCAAAGAATAATAAAATTTCACTGCCTTAGTATTGGAACTGATTCTTAACTAACTCTCCAGCCTGTTTTCCAAGGCAATAAACTGCATGGGAGGAGACTTCCCATTTTTTCTACCCACAAAGCTGCTAGTGGATTTGAACCACTGGAGAGGCTCTACCTTTTGGTTAGCAGCACAATTCCTTACAGATGGTGCTACTAAAAAGAAAAAAAAATCATCTTCACAATGTATTTGTTGTTATGTGCTGTCGAGTTGCCTGAAACTCACAGGCACCCTATGTGCAACAGCCCTAAACCATGCTCTATTCTGTGCTAGTCTCACCATCTCTGACACACCCACCCCAATTACCCCAGGCACTGAATCAATCCACCTCATCGAGGGCCTTCCTCTCCTGTGCAGTCCCTCCACCTTCTCAGGCATGATGTTCTTCTCCAAGGACTGGGCCCTCCTTGCAACATGTCCAAATTATGTCAGACGATGCTTCACAATCCTTGCTTCCAAGGAGCAGCCTGGTTTCACCCTCTCCTGGACAAACATGTTCATTTTCTTAGCAGTTCATGGTATAGTCAATACTCTTCTCCAATGCCACAGCTCAAAGGCATCAATTCTCCTTCTATCCTTCTTAGTCATTGTCCAGGCAAGAGATGGCAAAGACCATGGCCTGTGTCGGGTGCACCTTAGTCTCCAGAGTGACATCTTTGCTCTTCACTACTTTGGAGAGGTCCCCAACAGCAGACTTTCCCATGGCAATAAGGCTTTTAGTTTCCTGGCTGCTGGTGCCAAGAATGTTGACTATGGAGCCAAGCAAACTAAAGCTGTTAACAATCTTAATCTCTTTACCATCCATCCTGATGCTGCCAAGTGGCTCAATGGTGAAAATCTTTGTCTTCTTGATATTGAGCCTCAATCCATATTGAAGGCTGCAGTTGATCTTCTGTAGCAAGCGCTTCAGGTCCTCCTCAGTTTCAGCAAGCAAGGTTGTGTCATCTGCTTAATGCAGATTATTGATGAATCTTCTTCCAATCTTGATGCCACACTTATCATAGAGCCCAGCCTCCTGGATAATCTGTTCTATATACAGATTGAAAAGGTATGGAGATAGGACACATCCCTGGCAAACACCTTTCCCAAATTTGAACCATGCAGTGTTCCCTTGCTCTGTTCTGACGACTGCCTCCTGGTCCAAGTATAGGTTTCGCATTAGTATGATCAAGCGTTCTGGGATTCCCATTCTTCTCAGAGTCAGCCATAGTTTGTTGATATCCACACAGCCAAATGCCTTTGATAATCAACGAAACACAGATAGACATTCCTCTGGTACTCCCTGCTTTCAGCCAACATCCATCTAACATTAGCTACAATATCCCTAGTACCACGACTCCTTCTAAACCCAGCCTGCACTTCTGGCAGTTAGTTCTCTGTTGATGTGCTGTTCCAGTTGTTTTTGGGTAATCTTCAGCAGAATCTTGCATGTATATGATATTAATGATGTTGTTCCATACTCTATTGAATGGGAACAAATATAGATCTCTTCCAGTTAGTTGGCCAAGTTGTTTTCCTTTGGATTTCTTGACCCAACTTGGTAAGCACATCTAGTGCAACATCTGTTGGTTGAAATATGTCAATTGGTATACCATCAATTCCTGGGACCTTATATTTTGCCAATTCCTTCAAAGTAACTTCAACTTCTTCCTTCTTCATTATAGGCTCTTGCTCATAGTCTAAAAAAATATAGCACTGATGATTCTGACGCTTGATGATCCCTGCGTGTCAGAGAAGTGTGCTCATGCAGTATCAGTGGGTGATTTTTCAGAATTGGATCACTTGGCCTTTCTTCTCAGGCACTGGCTGGGCTCTAACCTCCAACTTTTCAGTCAGCAGCTGAGAACATGAGCTGACTAGACCACTCAGGGACTTATCATAATAATTACATGTTGTTGTTGTGTGCTGTCAAGTCAGAACCAGCCCATCCCTTCAGTGGGTTTTTGAGGCTGTTAATCACATGTGAGAAGACTGTCCATTGTTCTCCCATGGAGCAGCTGGTGAATTCAGTGGGATTACAGCAGAGCTTTTTACCACTAGGCCACCACAGCTCTGTAATAATTACATAGGAAACAAAAATTTTAAGTAACTTTGATTTCTTGCCAATAGTGATAGTAGGGGGAGGGAGAAAGAAAAATATTCAAGAAAACAGACCAAGACATCATAAAAAAAAGACATCATTAAAATTACATAAGAAAATAGCTCCCTGAAGTCTAGAAAAGAAAAAAAAGGGTGGGGGGATTAGAGTGTTAACTAGCCATCTAGGTAGCCTACAAAGACATCTATCTACTGTATGTTGTTGCTGTTAGGTGCCTTTAAGTTGAGGATAACTTATAGTGACCCTGTGAACAACAGATCTAAACCCTGTTCTGTCCTGTGCCATCCTCACACTTCCTGACACAAGAGACCATTGCAGCAGTCACTGGACCAATCCACCTAGATGAGGGTCTTCCTCTCCTTCGCTGACCTTCCAGCCTTCCGTGCATCATGTTCTTCTCCAAAGTACCTCCTAGCAACATGTCCAAAGTATGTGAGGCAAAGCCTCATCATTATTACCTCCAAAGAGCACTCCAGGTGCACCTTCTCCAAGACATAGAAGTCCTTCTATAGTAACCAGAGCCACCTTCCACTGTGTGGCCAAGAGACTACAGTGGAAGGAGCAATACATTACTTCCAAGGTTAGGTTACAAAAAGACTACAGTTTCCATCTAGAGTTTATGAGCTCTCTCTCCTCTCTTCTAGTCACTTAATCGGGAGGGAAAATCATGACCAAGTCACAAGGCTAGGCAAACTGTTCAATAGCTTGCCAGCAACTACATGAGGGGGCATAAAGTTTGCCTTAGGGAAAAAAGAACCCCCAAATTCATACATTTCTTAGATGATATTTCCATAGAACTGGCTTTCTAAGAAACAAAACGGTTCCCAAGTGGCCTGTGTACACAGAGGGATTGGTTCAAAGCCATGCTCTACATTTAAGTACAGGTTTGTTATGCACGCTGTTTCCCCCAGAGAATCAAAGCTAGAGTGAATAAACCATTTTCACTCATAGTACCAACGATAGTTGATTATCAGTACTTTTGACAACACATGGAGTCTGATTCTTTCAAAATCCTGGCAGCCACAGCCATACCACATTCCTCTTTAGTGAAGAGCAGGCTTGTTGTATCGGAAGATTCTTTTCCAAGTTGCAAAAAGACCCAGGAATTAGATTATGGCTTTATAGATAAAATATTTTTATGGTATTTTAAAATCTGAAATCTCACAATAGCCTTGGAGCCATTTTAACACCTTGATTTCCATAGTGTCCACTTCATTTAGCTGCTATATGTTCCCATCTGTGTATAAATAATACATATATGCACATATGCGTATGCACATACATATGCGTGTTTTGATTTGGAAATTAGAATCTGTACATTTTTTGTTTTTTGTATGCCCATGTTTTTTGATCATGCTAATCAGGGACATAAAATAATCTTTTTAAATTTGTTATTTGTTTATATATAATCATTTCTATACATCATATTTTGTACATGTCCTTTATGCTTTACACACTATAATTACTCACTACTCATCTGCCAGTTTTCCACATGGTAGTGTTTTATGTTTTCCTGCGATGATGGAATGTCACAATTATTTCAAATATCAGCATTGTTATTAGGTGCTATCACATCAAGTACAATTTAAAGTGACCCTATGAACAACAGATCTGAACTTCATCCTATCCTGTGGCACCCTCCTCATTTCTGACATCTTTAAGCCCATTGCAGCAGTTACTGTGTCAACCCATCTGGCTGGAAGTTTTCCTCTTTTGCCCATCCTCCACATTACAAAGATGTGGTGTTTGTGAAGAGGATCCAATATGTCATGGACTATTAAAAAAAAAAAAACCAAACCAAACAATAGGAGTTGTGCAAGTGGGCATCCTTGTCTGGTCCCTGTTCAAATAGGGAACACTTTTGTCTTTCTCCATTGAGAATGATGTTGGCTCTCGTATTTGTGTATATACTTTTCACTATGTGGAGGGAATACCTTTCTATACCTATTTTGTTGAGGATTTATATCAGGAAAGGGTGTTGGATTTTGCCAAAGGCCTTCTCTGCATCAAAAGATAGGATCTTGTGGTTCTCGTTCTTTGCTTTGCTAATGTGATGAATTATGTTGATTGTTTTTCTTATGTAACACCATAGAATACTATGCAGTTCTCAGGAGCAACAATTTTTAAAAATACTACATAACATGGGAGAAACTAGAGAGCATTATGTTGAGTGAACTAACTCAGCCTCAGAAAAACAAATACTGCGTAGGACCATTATTGTAAAAATAGAAAGAGAACTAATAAGATATGGATAGAAGTCCAAAGTGGGAAAGGGATGGGAATAGGGAGGCTGAGGGTGAGGGAGGAAGGAACACATGAGACTGCGTAGTTTGATGGGCAGAAGGAGGGCCTGAAGGAATTAGGATAGATCTTGAGAAAAAGAGACAAAGAATTTGATACACAGTAATTGCAATAATGGGTTTGAATATGCTGGAGATAATGTGATGGCACAAGATAGTACAAGGTTCCAATCTGTTGTTCACAGAGTCACTGTGAGTTGTAGTCAACTCCATGGCACATAAGAATAGCATCGATGAACTTCCTTATATGTGAACCTGGGACACGCGTATGAATTTCTCTAGAACATGTTCAGAAGAGTAGAAATTATAGTCTGGTGCACATATATCTTTAACTTAATCACACAATATGATTATATAAAATAGTTTCCTCCTAAATTATTATTTACTATTACTTTCTTTAAAGACTCCTGGTGGCTCAGTCTATAGGGTATTGGTTCACTAAACAAAAGATCAGCAATTTGAAATCAGCTTCTTTATGAGGGGAAAGATGGATGATGTCTGTAGGGAAGACATATTGCTTCAGAAACCTCATAAATTGTTATGAGTAGGAAGCTACTTAAAGGCATGTACTGTTCATGCCCAGGTACATGCTTGTGTGTGTATGTGCGCATGTGGTGGTCCTACTTAAACCAGTGGTTCTTCAAGTGTGTCCCTAAACTGGTGGGAAAACATCACCTAAGAACTCAATATAAACTCAAATCCTGGGACTTGGAAACATTTAAATTTATTCTCTACGTGACTGTAGTACATACTGCAGTGTGCAGACCAGCCAGGTAGAGTTGCTGTTGGCATCATCCCTACCTCTTCATCTCCAGCCATATTCCCTAGTGTTCTATCAGTAAGTTGTCAAAAGAGTACAAGATCTTGAATTACAAGAGCTGACCCTGAATTTGGCTTTGCCAACACTCAATCTATATATTTTCACAGGTAGATTTACTCTGAATTCCATTTCTAATCTGTAAAATGGCTATGATGATGTCTTCTTCAATATAGTTGTTGTTGTTGTTGTTATGTGCCATCAAGTCGCCTGGGACTCATAGCGACCCTTTGTACAACAAACATAAACCCTGCTCTATACTGTGCCAATCTTACTGTCAGAGACAGTTCTGTCTCTGACAGAACTTCCCTTATTACCCCAATCACTGAATCAATCTATCTCATCGAATGTCTTCCTTTCTTGCACTGTCCCTCCACCTTCCCAAACATGATGTCCCTCTCCAAGGACTGGTCCCACCTTGCAACTTATCCAAAGTAGGTCAGATGAAGCTTCAGAATTCTTGCCTCCAAGGAGCATCCTGGTTTCACCCACTCTAGGTTGAACCTCTTTTTTCTCCTTGCAGTCCGTGTTATATCCAATATTCTTCTCTAGCACCACAGCTCAAAGGCATCAATTCTCCTTCTATCATCTCTAGTCATTGTCCAGCTTTTTGATGAATAGCAAGTAATTGCAAAGACTATGGCCTGGATCAGGCACACTTTAGTCTCCAGACTGACATCTTTGCTCTTCAGTACTTTGGAGAGGTCTTTTACAGCTGACTTTCCCAGTGCAATTCATCTTTTAATTTCCTGGCTGCTGGTACCAAGAGTGTTGATTGTGGAGCCAAATAAACTAAAGCTGTTAAAAATGTCAATCTCTTCACCATCCATCATGATGCTGCCAATTGGTCCAGTGATAAGAATCTTTGTTTTCTTGATGTTGAGCTCAATCCATATTTAAGGCATATTTTCAGTCCTTGACCTTCTCCCACAAGCACTTCAAGTCTTCCTCAGTTTTAGCAAGCAGATTGTGTCATCTAGATAATGAAGGTTATTGATTATTCTTCCTCTAATCCTGATGACACATTCCTCCTCGTTCAGCCCAGTGTCTCAAATGATCAGTTCTGCATATAGATTAAAAAGGTATGGTGACAGAATCCCCTTTCCAATTCTGAACCATGAAGTGTTTCCTTGCTCTGTTCTGATAACTGCCTCTTAGTCCAAGTATAGCTTTCGCATAAGCATAACCACATGTTCTGGGATTCCCATTCTTCTCAGAGTTAGCCAGTTTCTTGTGATCCACACAGTCAAAAGCTTTTGCATAGTCAATGAAACACAGATAAACATTTCTCTGGTACTCTCTGCTTTCAGACATGATCCATCTAACATTAGTTATAATATCCCTTGTACCATGACCTCTTCTAAACCCATCCTATACTTCTGGCAGTTCTCTGTTGATGTGCTGTTCCCATAATTTTTTTATAATCTTCAGCAAAATCTTGCTTGCATGTAATATCAATGATATTGTTTGATAATTTTTGCGCTCTGTAGGGTCACCTTTATTGGAATGAGAACAAATATTGATCTCTTCCAGTCAGTTGGCCAGGTAGCTATCCTCCTCAATACAGAGCCACTCTAAACATAAAACAAGGTGAAATCTTGTGTTGTCTATAAAGGGTTTGTAATAACAGCTCTTTGTACCTCTAGCTAATGTTTGCATGCATGGCTTGATTTCCCCACTGAAGAGTCTTCAAAGATTAAAGACCATCTATGTGCAGGCAAGGGCTGAGGGAAAAATAGGAAAAAATCATCATGATGATAATGAGGTTACAGAGTTTTTAAGGATTTAAATATGCAATGTGGTTATTATAAAATTCGAACAGTAAGTGTGAAATATTTATATTTAGAAGATAATAGGTTTCCCCTCTTTTCAAAAAAGGTGATACAAGAGAGTGTGGAAATTCTTGAATATCATACATAAATAAAATCTTGTGAAGATTATATAGAATTTACTGGAAAAAATATTCACCAGGAATTATTAGAAATTCAAGCTACATGCCAAATACACCAGGTCACCAAGGATATCATGACTGATGTCAGATGCACTTTGGCAGAAAGCAGGAAATACCAGAAAGATTTACATTTATTTTATTGACTCTGAAGAGGAATTTGACTCTTTGGATCATAAAAAAAGAAAAATTATGGCTAACACCAAAAAGAACGGGAATCCCAGAACACTAGTTATTTTGTTCATGTGAAAACTATTTGTAGACCAAGAAGCATTTGTCCAAATAGAACAAGGGAATACTGAATGGTTCAAAATCAGGAGAGGCATGAGTCAAGATTGCATTCTTCCTCAATCACTATTCAATTTATATGCTGAGCAAATCATAAAAAATTGGACTATATGAAGAACAGTGTGGTGTCAGAATTAGAGGAAGACTCATCAACAACCTGCATTCTGCAGACGACACAACCTTGCAGAGAGTGAGGAAGACTTGATACACTTGCTGTAGAAGATCAAAGAATATAGTTTTCAATAGGGACTACATCTTAACAGAAAAATAAAATTCTCACCACTGGATCAATCGACAACTTATGCTAGATGGAGAAAAGATTGAAGTTGTCAATAACTTCATTTTATTTGCATCTACAATCCATACTTATTGCAGCAGCAGTCAAGAAATCAATATGCACATTGCATTTTGAAAATTTGCCATCAAGGACCTCTCCAAAGTGTGAATAAGAGATTAGTTTAAAGACAAAGGTGCACCTGATCCAAACTGTGGATTTTTCACTTGCTTCCCTTGCATCTGAAAGTTGTACAATGACTAAGGATGAGAGAAGAATCGATGCCTTTGAATTTGGATGTTGGCAAAAGAGTATTGAATATACCATGGGCTCCCAACAGAACAAACAACTCTAACTTGAAGGAAGTGCAATCAGAATACTCCTTAGAGGTAAGGTTGGTGAAATTTACAGCCTCAGAAACCCGATGGTGGGGCATCTTGAGTTGGTTCCAACTGAACGACAATGACTTATCTGATTTTTATTAGAAAATATACAGTTATATATTACTTTGCAATTTAAGGCATTCTCCAAAAAGAATTACAAGTTCTCACATACTGTCTCTGATCTTACTCTATTACATAGATTTTTTTTTTAAGGAATGACCATTTGTAACAGAGGTTAAGGGAGATATACAAGAATGTGAATGAATAGTCTGCAGACAGAAAAACAAGAACAAGAAACACAGCTACACCTACCTGCGTGGAAGTCACAAAGTAGTGCCACCTTTCATTCATAATTCAAAATGATATGAAGTATCCCCAGGCACTGAAGCAGAATATTAATTACACAAAAGGGAGGTAGTTTATGTCCTGGCTCCTGAGGAAATGTCAAAGTAAACACACACACAGACACGCCTACACAGCCTCACACCTTCAACTTTAGCCCTCTTCCTTGCTTTGTGATGTGGATTTATAAGCTGCACGTGAGCCATAGTAGCATCTGTGAAAAGAGTTTACACGTAACTGTTGGCCAGTGGCATTGCTCTAATATTTTCTGTTCACATCAGTTGATAAATCTTAAAAGGGAAAGAAGGAAAGGAGCAAGGATTCTTGGCAAACAGAACAGTTAATCAGGAGATGTTTTATGACCCAGCAGCTCTCAGGGGGTTTTTAGATTTCAGAAGCTTGTGAAGTGACATGTGTAACTGTCCTTCCCTGGGGAGGCGAGCAGGCACTAATTGAGGTACTGATGGCTCCAAATGAAGCAGAAACCCGCTAGGAAGATTCCGCTGCAAAGCGAATGAGCTCTGCCAAGCAGTGCATGCTGGGACATTAGTGGATTTCATTCACTGCTCGTTCATGCAGGATGTGTAGTTTTAAACACAGAGATTGTTCTATTACAACTAGTCCGGCAACAAGTCTCCACAAAAAAAAAAAAAAAAAAGCTGAAATAGTAAAACTGTTTCTTCTATAATTTCCTTGCATTTAAGAATGAATACTTACATTGTGAATTTTCCCTTTCAGATATATTAAACAGGCATTTTTTGTTGTCTGTTGCCATGGAATCAGTTCCTGACTAATGACAAAGCCAGACACAATGGAATGAAATGCTTACTAATCCTGTGTCACCTCCAGCATCAGTTGTCAACCAGACCACTGTGACCCATAGCGTGTTCTCTAACTTTTTATAATTAGATCACCATGCCTTTCATCCTAAACCACTTTAGTTTGGAAGTTCTGCTGAAAACTGTTCAGCATCATGTCAATACACAAGCTTCCATATGCAAATGAATGTTGGCTCCCAGTGGCCAGGAATCAAACCCAGATATCCATCATGGAAGGAAAGGTGAGAATTCTGTCACTGAACCATCAGTGTCCTCATTCAACAAGCATATAAAACATCTAAGCTTCTTTCACATATAGCACCACCACTACAACCCCCACCAATTCATTGTTTTTATAACACACAACACTATGAACAACAATAACTCATCGTACTGAGGACCTTACCTCTGGTGGATTTTCAGAGGCTCTATGGAGCATGTATGGAGATTGTCCATCTTTCTTTTACAGAGAAGTTGATGGATTCACACTGTCTTACTTTGGGTTAGAATTCCAATTCCTTACCCACAAAGTCAACAGGGCCTGAAAATTTGCAAGTTTTACAAGTTCCTAAGAGACACTGAAGTATTTGACAGTATGGAGCATAACAAATTATGGCTAATTTGGGGGCCTGAAACCTTGTTTTTAATAAGTTTTCCAACAGACCTGGACACTGGCCTACAGAATGACAGGTAAAGACCAGTCACTGACTCCAGCTCCAGACAAGGCTTCCTGGGCCTCATTACCAGCTCTTTTGATTCATTATGTAAAAAGTACAAAGTTAATAAATGTTTTTGAAAAGTTACTAGTATTTAAGAAGACTTAATGGTACAATAAAGTGCTTGGATGCTAACTGGAAGGTTGGTGGTTCAAATAATTTAAAAACTCTGAGGAATAAGGCCTGGAAATCTGTTTCTATAAATATTGATACGAAGAAAACCTAATAAAGCAGGTTTACTCTGTGAATCTGTATTTCCCCTCAAGTTTAGATAAATATATTCAAAAGAGGAAAGCAATTGTGTGCACAACATTCAAGCCAGACTCTGTAGAGAAAAAGCCTGATCCATTTGACTAGAGGACAATTTAAAAATTAGAAAATAAACAGAATTTTTTGAAAAATGACAAATTGAAGGAAAATCTATAACATATAGCAGCAAAAAGATTATTGTCACATAATCAGAGTTTATGAGCTTTTTGAGAAAAAAAGTTTCCGTTTTTAAGAAAATAGAACATTTCAGAACAGAAAAATGTTATATGGAAGTAAGTTTAAAAGAAGAAATGCAAATTATAGTAAACTATAAAGATATTTACTTATTTTTGTGTCAAATGAAATCCTCCTTTTCCCCTCTACAAATTTAGGGCTGATTAGGGTCTACTGTGGACTGCCTGGGTGGAGTCATCCAGGAACAGATTAGCCACCTTCTCCTCCCCTCTCCCTTAGGGGCTTTAAACCACCACGTGCCTTAAACCCTAGGCCAAGCCACAAGGGCCTCGCGTGGCAGGGTGGAGGTGGGGAGCAGTACTGAACAACAAACACAAGCCAAAAAAGCATGTTTTTGTTGTTCTTGTTGTTAGGTGCCGTCAAATTGTAGACGACTCATAGCGAGCCTATGAACGAACAGCATGAGCACTGTTGGTTTCCGGAGGCAAGCCATTTCGGAAGTGGATGCCTCTCCTGCTTCCAGGCTTATTTTAGTCGGGAAGCTCCAGCCAACACTGTCCACCATGGGTATCCATTACCAAGTTGGGAACATCAATGTCACAGTGTTCAGCATCACAGCAACCACGAGTTGCCTCTGTACAGCAATGCACAGATCAGTGCTATACCACCTAGCAGAATGTTTGACAGGTAACAATTTTAACCGGGCCGAGGGCCACAGATTAAAATCATCCACCTTCAGCTTGGTAGCATAACTTTCTGTCCACTAGGCCAACGTAACTCTCTCTCTGTCTGTTGTTGTTTATATTGTTGTTAGGTGCCCTTGAGTCACAGCATGTTGTTGTTGTTATGTGCGATC
>NW_006399801.1:1956717-1982495 GCF_000299155.1 Elephantulus edwardii | reverse complement strand
TGTGTTCTGTTGTGCATAGGATAGGACCTCAAAAACTTGCAATTACTTGCACACGTGAACCACCATGCTCAGACAGCAAGCAGCTAAAGAGACCCTGGGTGGAGGAGGCATCCTTAACAACCTGGCCGCCTTCTCCTCCCCTGTGATGCTAAACAGTGTGAACAACCTGGCTGCCTTTTCCTCCCCTGAGATGCTAAACAGTGTGACACTGATGCGCCACATGTGATAATGGTTACCCCTGGTGGACAGTGTTTGGTGGAGCTTGGAAACAGGAAGGCATCCACTTCCAAAATAGCTTGCCTCTGGAAACTCTATGAACAGTGTTCAGGCCTTTCTTTCATAGGGTCACTACCACTCGACAGCACCTAACAACAACAATATGTTTCTTGTTGTTATATGTCATCAGGTCCAAAATGACCTAGATAGAGTTGATCCTCCAGCAGGTTTTCAGAGATTGTAAATAGCATGGGAGGAGATAATTTATTCTTTTATGGATTTGAATTGCCCACCTTTGGGTTGTCAATACAACTCCTTAGCTTCTAGCCCCCCAGAACTCAAATGTTTTAATAGCAGCAAATAATGAGTAACATTTACTTTCTGCCTTACTTTTTCTAATTTGTCTGAATCTTTTTGAATAAGCACATTATTTTGTCAGTCTAAAAGTATTTTCTTTGAAAAAACACACACACAAGAACAATGGCTTGGTGCCCAGCTAACATTGTTGACAACTCTAAGCTGGGTTACAACAGGAGATCCCTGGCACAATAGGGGAAAAAATATCGGACAAAGCTCAAATTCATTAACAAAGATCAGACTTGTTAGAGACTGGAGGAACTCATGAGACGATTGCTTAATCATCCTTCAAGCCAAGAAGTGAAATCACCCCATGACTCAACTTCCAGCCACAAAACTGACAGGTATCAATAGAACCAGAAGGAACACACCCCTTAGAACAATCAATCATACAAATTATAAAGGCAGAATTTACCATGAATAAACCTCAGAAGTCAGTGTTAGGACAGAAGGGTGAATGGAAATGAGAAATAGGCAAGAAGTGGAAGGAGAAGTGTGATGACTGTAATCAATGCCTTAAAATATAATGTGTATGCATTGTTGAATGAAAAAAAAGTATTTTCTCTGTAAATATGTTTACAGACTATTTAATGTATTTTCTTTTACTAAAATCAAAGTAATAAGTTAAAAGAGAAAAAATATCCTGCACTTAAACTTGTGGCTACATAGTGAAAACCTTAAAGAGGGTTTATGAAAATGTTTTCACATTCTGCCTGCAGCCTATATCAGAAGCTAAACTGCTGGTCTCAGTTGGTATATAATTCCATTAGTTCAACAAATGGCATTACATCGTGACAATTTTTTAGTTACATGTACAGAGTCTACGATGAAGCTATAGATTTACAATAGCTACATCTATTTTCCCAGGAGTTTATGCTTTAGACATCCCAATATTCCCACATGGTAATGGTGAGACCCTCAACTAGTCAGAAGTCTGGAAAAGAAAACAAACGCAATAATCCTTAGGAAGAAGCTCTCAGTATGGTAAGAACATCCAGAAAGATTATTTATTCTCTGTGCTGTTGTTAGGTGGCATGGAACCATCCTCTGACTCATAACAACACTGTGATCAACTGAATGAAACATTGTCTGTTCCTGTTCTGCTCCTATGATTAGCTCCACATTTGACTAAAATGACTCACACAGTTTTTTAAAAATTTTATTTTATTAATTTTAATGAACATTTAGAGAGATTTTAGGTTTTCATTCATTCATTGTTGTACTTTTTTCTTTGCCACCCTCCCCCAGTTCGCTCCTCTCTTTGAAAAGCAAAAGATAAACTTCTTTGTTGGTATACCAACTCACACAGTTTTGATTGAATGAATTTCAAAAGTAGATTGCCAGCCCTTTCCCCTCAGTCTCCCTTATTGTGGAAGCTCTACCAAAATCCATTTAGCATCACAGTAACAGGCAAACATCCACTGACAGAGATGTGAGTTGCATGTAAGGTAAACTAACTGGAATTTAAACCTGCACGTCCTATTGTCTACCAATAAATCATCAATGTCCCAATAACTATTCTCTACATTGATTCTAATTTAGCTTCAAGGAAGAAGAAAGCAAAGACATACCAAAAAACCCACAAAACAAAACTCCAAACAACAAAAAACCACAAACTCATTTGGTTGTTGTTGTGTGCCATTGAATAAGAACTACCCCATAGCTGACCCTCCAGTAGTTTTTCAGAGACAGTAAATCATATGGAAGGACACTGCCCATCATTCTTCTGCACAGCAGTGCAAGTTCTCACAGCTAGGCTAGCAGAGCTCTCCATGTGTCATAAATGCAGAAAGGCAGTTGCAATGCCACATAGAAACATTCCCTCACTCACACATTCTCTCCTTCTATCTTGTCTTAGTTTTCTAACATTACTATATCAGAAATGCCACAGGGAGGTGATGTAATGAGCAAAATTTTATTTTCTCACAGTCAAGTGGCTAGAAATCCAAATTCAGGACCCTGGCTCCAGGCAAAGCCTTTGCCACTCTGTGGGCTCTGGAGAAAGGACCTTGGTAAGGCCCTGCTTGTGGGCAGTTTTCATGTAGTTTGGCATCTCTCTTCTTCCAATTCTGCTTGCCTCTCTATCCCTAATAAGCTTGGTTTACATATAAAGGCACTTCAAAAAGCATAGACCTTTATCAAAGAAAACTATCAAGATGTGAAGCTATTGTTTTTAAACAGATCCTCCAACTAGATTTATATACTTCTGAGACATTCTTCCTAAAGATGTCCATTTAAAGATTAAGCTATGCCTGACTCAAACTGTGAAAGTTTCAATTGTTTCATATGGATATAAAGTTGGACAATGAATGAAGAAGATAAAGATGCATCGATGCCTTTGCATTGTGGTGCTGATGAATAATATTGAACATACGGCTGACTATTAATTATTTTTTGTCAAACATTTTTCTTAAGTTGTATAGCACTGGTCTGTCCATTTGCTGTACAGAGGTAACTCATGGTTGCTGTGATGCTAAACACTGTTGACACTGATGTGTCAAAAGTGATAATGGTTACCCATGGTGGACAGTGTTTGGTGGAGCTTCCTGATTAAAACAAGCTTGGAAGCAGGAGTGGCATCCACTCCTGAAATAGCTTGCCTCCGGAAACTCTATGAACGTGGAAAAACAATGAAAGTTATACAAATGTTCAGGTCTTTTGTTCATAGGGTTGCTATGAGTCATCTATAAGTCGACAGTACTCAATAACATCTGACTTTTTTTAGTGCCACTATTGTAAAATGGGACTGACTTCGGGGTTCAAGGGAGACTGAGTAAAAGGGGATAAATAATGTATATTGCACTGAAACAGATGAGGGAAAGAACTGTTTTAAAGGGATATATGACTAGGTATTATTGTCATGACAGGAGTCCAGAATGAAGGGTTCATAGCGGAATGGACTTGGGGGAGGGATTGTATAACAATGAAAGAATTTTTCTTTTACTTTTCAAAGAGAAGAGTGCACTGGGCGGGGGAGGGCTGGGCAGGGAGAAAAGTGCAACAATGAATGAATGGAAATCCAAAGTCTGTGTAAATTTTCATTAAAATTAATAAAAAGAAAAACAACAAAAACCCCCAAACTGACTTTTAAATGAACAAACAAGTTTGCCTTGGAATATGAGTATTCAAAATACTCCTGAGGATGGTGGATTCTGATTCATATACTCTGAGTGTGTTATCAGGCAGGGCCAGTTCATAAAAAAAGGATACATACTTGGAAAAGTGAAGGATCAGAGAAAAAGAGGAAATTCTCAATGAGATGGATTGGCTGAATGCAGCAATGGGTTTAAGCATAGCAGAGATTCTGTGCTTTACCATTTATACCACCTCAAAATGAAATTGTGGGCATTCCTGATGGGCTCAAGTCGTGTTAATATTAAATACTCTTTGAGTTTTGAGAACCCACACAGATAGTAGGGGCAAGATCAGGGGTATAAGACACAAAAAGTCAGGCTTCCCAGCAAAATTCATGTAGGACATCTCTTAATCCCCTCAAAGTTACTTTCCTGGCTTTTTGGGTTTTTTTCATCAATACAGTTTTCAGTATTTTTAAAACATCTTCCTAAGCTCCATGGTCCTCCTGTATCCTTCCAGAAAAATCTATCAAAATCCAAAAAATGTCCTTACTCAAAAAAGTTATTCAAATAGCTAAAGAAATTCAACATAATCTTCTAAACGGGCCCATTTTGTTAAATTGAATTCATCAAGCAGATCCCACTGGAAGCCTCTGACTTGACTGGATCTTGCTGTCTGGATCACATTCATAAATCAAAGGTTTGTCCATGGATATGATTTGCTGCATGAAATCATCTACATTGGCTTGGATCTTGCTTTAAAGTCTGAAGGAAGAGTCAGTCATTTGAGCTAGCTGATCTCCATGTCATGCTTTTCATACCTATCCTCCCTGGATTGTTGTGGTTGTTAAGTGCTGTCGAGTCACAGGGAGTCGCAGGCGACTCATAGCGACCCTATGAAGGAGAGTCCTCGACGCTGGGTGCCTTTCATCCTCTCTCCAGATTCATAGGGTTTCCAGAGGCAAGCTATTATGGAAGTGGATGCCGCTCCTCCTTCTAAACTATCCTCTCCCTAGATGAACATACTTTTTAGTTAACCCTTTTATACTTTAAATGAGACAAGCTCAAAACACACTCTACACTAATCCGGCCTCATTAACAAATTAGACACTCATGACCAAGTGAGATTACAACCACAAGCATAAAGATAAGATCTACAATACATATTTTTGGAGGACACAACTCACTCTATAATACATCTGTACATTACACTATATATTATATAAATAATCTATCTGCATGTAAAAAACAAGTAGGAACATGGAAGCAAGCTGATTTGGTTTTCTAGCGAAAGCTAGGAATGTCGTTGGCTGGTGATAGGAATAGTTTTCTATCGCTAAATAAAAAGACAGTCTGCAAAGAGAAGGTCACAGCTATTGTGATTTTGGGGGGAGAGCTTTAAGCAGAAAGAAGAAGACAGCTAAATATGGAGGCATTATTTGAGGAATTTGCAATCAAAATTAATGGTAGACACAAAGTTCTGTGAGCTTAGCCAGCCTACAGCCGCTTGGACAATGGATGCTTTTCCTCCCAGTCTCCCTCTGCCAGGATGCTCAGCACTGGTTGCTATGGTGATGAAGTGCACCTGCTCAAGCCTTACCAGGGAGACAGTGGCAGGAGGTTGTTAGGAGAGGCATGGGGGAGGTGAGTGAGAGGGTATGCAAGGATACTGTCAACTCTGGGCCTGACTAGGAGAAGAACAGGCTTTGACAAAATGACAAGGAGAGAATGAAAAAAGCAACACTTGCCTTTTTCCTTCTCTCTCTTCTGAATTGGAGGGGTCTGCATGTTCGGGGCCTGCATGCCCAGGGCCTGTATGACTATCCTTTACCTTCTCTTCTCTAGTTCATTCTTTTTTCTTCCATCATTTTCCTTGAAGTAAAACATGCATAACAAAAATTTGCTACACTCTCTCTATTTAAGTGCACAATTTATGGTATGCAACAGCCACTATCAAACCTATCACTTCAAACCTATCCGAGTTTCTGCTTTTGTTTGGGATATAACTAGGGAATTCAAAAGTTTTTGAGACCTGTTTTCTACTGAAGGTACTCACCTTTACATTTTCTACTCTTCCCCTTGCACATCTTATTGTCTTGGGCTGTAGCATGACAGATTACTGCACTGCAATAATCTGCAGTGGTTCTGTGCTTCAGCATCCTCTGTCCAGAAGTATGTTGAGTACTTCTAACGATATGACACATCATCAACTCCCACTTGACATGTATGTGACTAAGTAAGGCATTCTTTATTCTATTCTATATCCTGCATTCTGAGTTTGAACGGATTCCACATTCCCCTTAGTGATCTAAAGTGTCTTCAAATAAGACTCATTCTTTCTAGTACTGTGACCATTACCTTTATGCTGCCCAAATTCACCACACCTGTGGTAGGTTCTTGTGGTAGTTTTCTAGCTGAGTGATTTGTCTGCCATCTTTATTTTTTTCCTCACGCTAATCTTAAAGTCATGCAGTTTGAATCCAACAGCTGCTCCACTGGAGAAGGATGGGGATTCTCCTCCCTTGTGATTGATTTATCGCCTCTGAAAACCCACTAAAGGGTCAGCTATGAGTAGGTGCCAACCCAGGAGAAAACAACAACAAACGCTGTAGAGGAAGCTTTCTTTCTCTGTCAACCTTGGGAGGAGAAGGTCTTTGTCTCTTCTGAATTTCTGTTCCTAAATGATCTCTCTATGGTTTGGGATCACTCTTCCTTCATTTCTACTTTCTGAACTTGCTTGCTGAATCTTTTTTACTATCTCAAAAACACATCCTACACTAAACCTGTCTCATTTACATAACAAAGAAAGTCCATTCCCGGATGGGACTAAATTAGCTGTGGAGAGTCCAGGGTTACTATATTTATTTTTTGAAAAGACCGTTTTCAATACATAGCACCACTCACAGACCAAACACTCCCATTCTTCTTGTAATGAGTGACAATTGAGTTTCTAGAGATCAGAAACAAGGATGCCACTTTAAATGTACCAGGAGCTCTCGTCATTCTCTCCCAATGGGATCCCAAAGGCAAATCCATCTCATCTATTTCCCAATCAACCTAATGAAGTTAAATCGCTCAGACAATCACCACAGTGCCAGAGGGGAAGAAACAGGAAAACGAACCTTGAAAAAGTCTCAATCATTTTAGCATTTTACAGTGAATTTTGAGGATGCTATCCTTATCGAGAAACATTTCCAAGACAGCTGCTGTTGCATTTGCTTGTGAACCATGGGGATTTATATCAATCATAGCTGTGATCTGTCCTTTCTCAGGGACAAAGGGACACCCTTCTGCATACCGAGTTCTGCTCTTTCCTTGCTTTCCCATCATTCCCACACCAGAAGCACTGACCTACTGGCGAGTTTCTGTGGTATGTTATGATAGCAAATGATTTAAATATCTGGATATAAAATAGCTCTCTAATCGATATTTGTTCCCATTCCAAAGAAAGGTGACCCAACAGAGTATGGAAATTATCAAACAATATAATTAAAATCACACGCAAGCAAGATTCTGCTAAAAATTATCCAAAAACGTTTGGAACAATATGTCAACAGAGAACTGTCAGATGTGCAGGCTGGATTTAGAAGAGGTGGTGGTACTAGGGATATTATAGCTAATATTAGATGGATCTTGGCAGAAAGCAAAGAATACCAGAAGAATGTCTACTGTGCTTCATTGACTATGCAAAGGCTTTTGACTGTGTGGATCACAACAAGCTATGGCTGACTCTGAGAAGAATGGGAATCCCAGAACATTTGATTATGCTCATGCGAAACCTATACTTGGACCAAGAGGCAGTCGTCAGAACAGAGCAAGGAGACACTATATGGTTCAAAATCAAGAAAGGGGTTCATCAGGGATGTATTCTGTCTCCATACCTTTTCAATCTGTATGCAGAACAGATCATCTGAGACATTGAGCTGTACGAGGAGGAATGTGGCATCAGGATTTGTTGAAAAATCATCAAAAACCTGCGTTACACAGATGACACAACCCTGCTTGCTGAAACTGAGGAGGACCTGAAGCGCTTGCTGAAGAAGGTCAAGGACTGCAGCCTCCTATATGGATTGAAGCTCAACATCAAGAAAACAAAGATTCTCACCACTGGGCCAATTGGCAGCATCAGTATGGATGGTGAAGAGATTGAGAAAGTTAACAGTTTTAGTTTGCTTGGCTCCACAGTCAACATTCTTGGTAACAGCAGCCAGGAAATCAAGAGACGAATTGAATTGGGAAAGTCAGCTGTGAGGGACCTTTCAAGAGTACTGAAGAGCAACGATGTCAGAATGGAGACTAAGATGTGCCGGATCCAGGCTATAGTTTTTGTGATTACGTGCTATGTATCGGAGAGTTGGACAGTGAATAGGATTGATAGAAAGATAATTGATGCCTTTGAGCTGTGGTGCTGGAGAAGAACCTTGAATATACTATGGACTGCTAGGAGAACAAACGGGTTTGTCCTGGAGAGGGTGAAGCCGGAATGCTCCTTGGAATCAAGGATTCTGAAGCTTCATCTGACATACTTGGGGCATGTTGGAAGGAGGGACTGGTCCTTGGAGAGGGATATCATGTTTGGCAGAGTGGAGGGGCGGTGAAGGAGAGGAAAACCTTTGGTGAGATGGATTGATTCTGTGACTGGAGCGGTGGGAATAAGTGTATTTGGGATGGCTAGCTTGGCACAGGATAGAACAGCGTTTAGAGCTCTTGTACATAGGTTCGCTATGCGTCACAAACGACTTGATGGCACATAACAACAACAACAAAGTGGAGTTGCTATTTTCCATTTTAATTGTCATTCTCATAGTAGGTTGAGTTATAAGCCTCCAAAGATGTACTCGTTTCCTCATACCTGGAATGTCAGAATGCTACTTTATTCGGAAGAAGGGCCGTTGCATTAGTCTCTTCAGGTAAGTTGACCCTGATGCAAATCCACTGCTGTTTAGTTAATTCTAATTCATGGATTGATATGCAACTAGTGCTTCCAAGGCCAAAAGTATTTTCAGAAACCGATTGTCTCATTTTTCTCCCACAGAATGGCTGGTGGGTGAGCAGTTGAGGGCCTCGCCATCGCATCACCAGGGCTGCTCTACTAAATTGGGCTGAGCTCTAACTTGATTGATGTATGTCATCAAAAGAGGAGTGTAACCTTTGGGTTAGCAGCTCTATTGCCTATGGATGCAGCCACCAGGGCTTCCTACAGATCAATTTACCAGGCTGTAATAGCTCAAATGCAAACGAGTGTTAGCATGAAACCAGGACAATAGCTCGAGTCCATAGAACCAAGTGCTCTGCTGGGGGCTGCCTCACTCCAACCATGAGCCTTCATGGGAAGCCCTGAAACTGTGTTCTATTTCCTCACCTGTATAATCTGGGAGTTTGATTACATAGCTTTTAAGATATATTCCATGGAGCACACATTCTGATTCCATTCGGCAACTAAGAGTCTTCAGATGGAAGAGACTCAAGGGTGAGCCTTTACATATTTAGGGAAAGTAAAGCACCCATTTTAATATAAGAAAGGGTAACTAATGAACCTCATCTGAACACAGGGTGCCCCACTTCTTCAAAAATAGGCAAGACACCCAGCCATCTACATAGATCAGAAATGAGCATTAATTTCACTTAAAGTAATAATCTAAAGGTTCAAGATAATCACATACAAAAGGACATTTTTAATTTAATAGTTTTTTTCTTTTCTGTTAAAAAATATCGAAGCATAGTATAAAAAATATATAAGATAGAGACCATCCCATTTTTTACTTGCACAACATGAATCTTTTGCGGCCGATGACCATTAAGATGTGCCCACGCTAAAAAGACTAAATCAATAATAGATTACCACCTTTAGTCTGTAACACTGTCTTTCATTCTCCTTTGCTTTTAGACTTAGATGCTTACATTTCAGATTCTCTAGAGAAGGACAAAAACACAAAAATGCACTTTTCTCCAAAATTCCTTACCTAAAATCAGCAATAAATGAGACAAGGTTTTATGGTCTGTTTTAGATTCTGTTGGGGTTTAGTTTTTGTATTTTTTTCCCATCTCCAATTTAATCATGATTCATTTCTTATGGAATTAATTGCTTCCTGATAAGGTTCTTCATTTTAAAAGTAGTTTATCCTAACAACAAACCTTGTTTGCCTTGAGCATCACATAATTTTAGGATCTATCTATATGGCATCACATAGACAACTCAAAAGATTAGTGAGAAATTTAGGGACAGTTGTGGTTTGTTGATGAGGGAGGAACATGAAGGAAAGGAGGGCGAGAATGCTTGCATAATCTGAAGAATGTCATCAAGGTCACTGATTTGGTACAAGAATATCTATCTTTGTTTCATTGATTATGCAAAGGCATTTGACTGTGTGGATCATAACCAACTGTGGCTGACTCTGAGAAGAATGGGAATCCCAGAACATTTAATTGTGCTAATGGGAAACCTATACTTGGACCAAGAGGCAGTAGTCTGAACAGAGCAGGGTAACACTGCATGGTTCAAAATTGGGAAGGGTGTACGCCAGGGATGCATCCTGTCTCCATACCTTTTCAATCTTTATGCAGAACAGATTATGTGGGAGGCTGGGCTCTATGAGGAGTAATGTGATATAAGGTTTGGAGGAGGACTCATGAACAATCTGCATCATGCAGACGACACAACCCTGCTTGCTGACACTGAGGAGGACCTGAAGTGCTTGCTGCAGAGGTCAACTGGCAGCATCATAATGGATGGCAAAGAGATTGAGATTGTTCACTGTTCTGGTTTGCTTGGATCCACAGTCAACACACTTTGCACCAGCATCCAGGAAATTAAAAGATGTATTGCGATGGAAAAGTCTGTGGTTAGAGACCTCTCTAAAGTACTGAAGAGCAATGGATGTCAGTCTGGAGACAAAGGTGTGCCTGATACATGCCATGGTCTTTGCAATCACTTGCTATGCATAATAGAGCTGGACAATGACTAGGGAGGATAGAAGAATTGATGCCTTTGAGCTGTGGTGTTGGAGAAGAGTATTTAATATACCAGGTTAGTCCTGGAGAGGGTGAAGCTGGGCTGGTCCTTGGAGGCAAGGATTCTGAAGTTTTATCTGAAATACTTTGGATATGTTGCCAGGTGGGACCAGTCCTTAGAGAGGGATGTCATGCTTGAGAGGGTGGAGGGACAGGGCAGGAGAGGAAGACCCTTGATGAGAGGGATTGATTCAGTGACTTGGGCAATGAGGGTAGTTGTGTCGGAGATGGTGAGTTTGGCACAGGATAGGGAAGAGTTTAAGGCTGTTGTACATAGGGTTGCTATGAGTCGCAGGTGACTTGATGGCACATAACAACAACATTATCAGTGGAAACAACAGAAATCAAGTAAGTTTTAAAATACATATTAAAAACTCTGGTGGCAAGATCTGTCTTCTTTGGAATCTTACTTGGAATCAGGCATTTATATATGTGCATATCTATAATTGACATCAATGGGAGAAGGATGGGAAATCTCCTTCTGTGAGATTTAATGTCTCTGGAAACTTGCTAGAGAGTCAGCTATGTGTTGGTTCCAACTCAGCAGTAAACAACAACAACAATTAATCTAGAAGAGAACTCTGGTGTCTTAGTTGGGAACTGCATTTCCAATACAGTAGTGTTCGGTTTGAATCCACCAGGAGCCCCACAGAAGAAAGATGGGCCATTTCCTCCAGTGCAATTTACTACCTTTGAATATACACCAGAAAGGGTCAGCTATGGGTCAGTTGAGACACTAGGGTAGGCAATAACATTAATCTATAAGTAGTTCATTATGTCTCATAAAAAGGGAGATGTGGTGGTGTGTCCATGGAGTGTTGCACTGCTAACCCAAAAGTCATGCTTTTTCTGGTAGTTTGAATTCATCAGCAGGTCTGTGGGAGAATGATGAGCAATAGCTCTCATGTGATTTACAGCCTTGGGAAGACAATGGAGAGTAGTCAGCTATGACCCAACTTAATAACAAGGAGCTGCCTCATAAGTAGTTAAGTGCTGCACTAATAACTAAAAATGCCAATGTTTTAAACATGTCCAGAAGTGCCTTGGAAGAAAGTACTGGCAATCTGTTTCCAAAAGATCACAATCATTAAAAGCCCTCTAAAACAGTTCTGCTCTGACACATATTAGGGTTATGCAAGCTGGAATCAACTGAACAATTAAATTTTTTGTTGCCACACCCTTTTAAATTGACGACCGTGCTTAGAAACACATTTTTTCCACTATAGCCATCATTTGCGTTAATTTGTGTTAATCTATAATCAGCTGTAACAGCAAATGAGAGCATGAGGAGTGGGAGTATGTAAGCACATTGTTTAGAAGCTGGTAATTTATGAAGTCTTGGGTAAGGAACGTATGGATCACAAGAGGGCAAAACATTTTGCCTACAAGGGAGAACTTAGCTCAGAGTCCAGCCTAGCAATGCGGAAGGGAGACCTTCTCACTGGGAAACCACAGGCATCACCCACACCAGGCTCTTCCTGGCATCCTGCCAGCCACAGTCACTTCACAGCCAGCCTACTGGAGTATAATAACAGAGCTCAGTGATAAACATCATGCCTTGGCTGAGAATTTCAACTCACTTGTTTAATTTTAAACATTAGTGTCCAGAAGTGGACAACGAAGATCTTTGAGTTCAAACAATTAAACAGAACAAATGATACCCCTCCTGTGTGTGACAGAGCTTTATCTTTTCTTCATACATGTTCATCTGTCTGCTGAACCAAGTATTCAAGAAGCTGATTCAAAGTTATGAAGAAGAATATGGCATCAGGATCAGAGAAAGACTCATCAAGAACCTGCATTATGCAGATGACACAACCTTGCTTGCTAAAAGTGAGGAGGACTTGAAGAGTTTGCTGTAGAAGATCAACAATTACAGCCTTCAATATGAATTAATATCAACATCAAAAAATAAAAAGTCCATATCAACAGAAAACATCAGAATAGATGGAGAAAAGATAGAAATTGTCAATGATTTCATCTTACTTAGATCCACAAACACAAAACATGATACCAGCAGTCAGGAGATGAGAAGATGTGCTACACTGGAAAAGTCTGCAGTTAGGGACCTCTCTCTCTCAAGTGCTGAAGAGCAAAGATGTCAGTTTAAAGACTAAGATGTACTTGATCCAAGCCATGGTCCTTTAAATTACTTGCTTTGCATCTGAGAGTTGGACTGTGAATAAAGATGACAGAAGAAGAATTGATGGTTATGAGTTTTGGTGCTGAGAAGAGTAGTACATATCCCATGGACTGCCAAGAAAGCAAACACATGTCCTGGAGAGGGATGTTTCTCAAAGGAAAGGATGGTTGATGATTGCGATCATTAATCTCACATACTTTGGGCATGAAACTTAACCAGCCCAATAATTTTGTGAGTCGCTTCTTTGAAGTAAACCTCTCTAAGTGTATTTATTTATATATACATGTAATTGATTTTGCTTCTCTTGAGAACTCAGATAAAACACTTGTTCTCCAAAAATGTATCTCAAATATGTGTATCATTTCAAAATTATTTCTTTTCTATCACTCATAAGCTCTGTATTTCCTATATTGCATGTGGAGTTATTAGCTAGATTCACTTCTTCTTCTCCTCCAAAAACATTATTTTTTGTAAGCATCACATTAGACTGGGTTTTGAGGGCAAGGTGTTTGGTATTCAAGAGGAAAATTAAGTAAATTCTATCTTTTAATTCTTTTTTTCTAGTGACACATTAATACGGAGCTTTGGTGGCCTAGTGTTAAGAAGTTGCACTGCAATTCCAAAGGGAGACAGTTTGATGCCCCCGGGAGCTTTGCAAAAGAAGGATGGGCAATCTCCTCCTGTGCAATTAACTACCTCTGAAAACCTGCTGGACAGTCAGCCATGAGTTGGTTCCAACTCAACAGCACATAACTATAATAATGACACATAAATAGATTGAAAAGGAATCCAAACAATGCAAACTCTATTACTGTGAATTCCAATTCTTTTAAAAAAATCTACATAATGTTAGTGCCACATAGTGGTGGAAAATGATTATACTTCTAAATAATATTTTTCCTGATTGCAAATTAAAAGACGTTTTCCTAAGAAATTTGGAAAATGAAAAAAAAAATTAAAGGCAAAAATATACTACCAATAACGTAATCCAGAGAGAAGTGACAATTTTTAACGCTGATATTACTTCTCATCTTTTTCATAAGCTTTTCTTTATGTGCTCAAGATTATTTTATACACATATTCTTATTTTTTAAATAATTTAGCTATACTACTAATTTTTCCTTTATTTTAAGAAAACTTTTAAAAAAATTAAAATTCACCTAAAATCCCTTAAAATTTTTCAACCACTTAAAATTACTCTAAAATGTTGAAATAAGTAGATGTACTATAATTTATGTAAATCCTGACAACATATTTTTAAATTATTATAAAGTGCTATGGTGACTCTAACATAATCTTTCTTTATACATTCTATATTATCGGCATAGATAGCTAAGGCTGTTAGAGGGTTGAAAAATTACAATTATAATTTGTAAAAACAAGAGCATTATGCTGAGTGAACTAACTCAGTCACATAAAGATAAATATTATATTAAACCATTATTGTAGAATGAGTATAAAGTTCCAGGAGGGGTGGGAGAGGCAGAGGGATGTGGATGTGCAGGAGGAAGAGGGATTAATCATCAGGTTGTACAATTTGATGGGTGGGGGGTGAGGGAAATTGAAAGAATTGGTTCAAAGTTGTAAAAATAAAACAACCAAACTCACAAAATTGCTTTAACTAGGGAGTGGCTCTTGCTCACAATAGGCTGTGAGCTGATAGGCTTTTTGTGGGGAGAGGGGTGGGCTGGGAGAAAAGTGCAACAATGAATGAATAGAAATCTAAAGTCTCTGTAAATGTTCATTAAAATTAATAAAATAATTTTTTTTTAAAAAAAAAAGCTTTTGGGACCTTGAGCCTATGGCCCTCAGGCCTGCTTTTTGTAGATCTCCTAAATAAAACAGGCTTGGAAGCCAGAGAGGCATTCACTTCCAAACAAGCTTGCCTCCGGAAACTATGAACTTGGAGAAAAATGAAAGTTAAAATTATGTGTTCAAGACTTTTGTTCAAAGGATCACTGTGGGTCATCTATGGCTCTATGGCACTTAACAACAACAACAACAACCAGCTTGCATATTCTACTTCTTGACTTTGCTTTGCATGATAAAGAAAAAGAGGACACTTCCATCCAGTGATGTTTCATAATGTCAATTTCTGCCAACTTACCATATGATTGCTATTTTGCTTCCTACGTCCCCAACATCTCAACATTAAGAAAACAAAAATCTTTGACACTACACTTAAAAGATATAGATGGAGAGAAGATCGAAACTGTCAATGACTTCATCTGACTTGGATCCACAATCAATACACTTATTGTCAGCAGTCAGACAGGAGACACATTGTACCAAGAAAGTCTGTAGTTAGGGACCTTTCCAAATTATTGAGGAGCAATGATGTCAGTTTGAGGACTAAGGTGTGCCTGATTCAGTCAATTGTTATTCATCTGAGAGCTGGACAATGAAAAAAGATGACAAAAGAATTCATGTTTTTGAACTGTGGCACTGTAAAAGAGTAGTGACTATCCCATGAACTGCCAAAAGAACAAACAGATATGTTTTGGAGAAGGTACAGCAAGAGTGTACTTTGGAGGCAAAGATGGCAAAGCTTCACCTGACCTAATTTGAGCATCTTATTAGGAGAAATTATTCCTCGGAGAGGGACATCATTCGTGGAAAGGTGGAGGGATGGCGAAGGTAATAAAAAGACCTTCAACAAGGTGGACTGACACAGTCACTGTGGCAACAGGCTTAAATGTGTCAGAGATTGTGAGGATGGCACAGGATAGAACAGGGTTGAGACGTGTTCTTCATAGGGTTGCTGTGAATCTGGTGGCTTAGTGGTAAGGAGTTGAATTACTAACTGAAAGGCACTCAGTTTGAATCTGCCAGCTGCTCCATGGCAGAAAGGTAAACAATCTCGTCCTGTGCAATTTCCTGCTTCTCACAGCCCTCTGGTGGGTCAGATATGAGTCGGTTCCAACTTGATGCTACATAACAACAATAACAATGTTTATTACTAAAGCTAGTGCTCAAGAAATTGGAGAATTTAGTAAAATTCTTTTGTGTTAGAAATGTATTACACAAACAATGTATCTCCTGTAAATTAACACTGATCCCAATACATTGAAACATGTCATATGTGTTATTATGTTCGAATCCACCACCTGTTCCGCAGGAGAAGGATGGGAGATCTCCTTTTGTGTGATTTACTGCCTCTGAAATCCTGTTGCAGGATTAGCTATGGGTCAATTTCTACTCGATGGTGTATAACAACATATAAATGAATATTTTTCCAAATATGAACAACAGAAAACATTAAAATAATAAAATTAAATTAATAAAAGAAAACAGTCGTTTTCTCTCTTTCTCTCCATACCAGATATAGAATAATTCTGGGGGGGAAATGGTATAACATATAGGTGGAAGGAAAACTTTTGAAAAACACTATCATTAATGCACCATTAGTTTTTGGTCATTGATGGTCACTGAAACACAATAGACTCATTAGATTCTAAAGAGTTAATGACTAATCATTTTCTAACAAACAGTTATAAACTATTCATAAAGATTTTGGGTTTAAAATTTCTCTTTTGGGGGCATGACTGCACAAAGTTGGTTGAGTAACCTTAATTTTAATTTCAGCATCTTACCCTGTTCTACCTCCCTTCTTCTGGAATTTTCAGAAGCAGGAGTAGGAAAGGGTGTAGGGAAAATATAGGCAGCAGCATTCACACATGCATGGCTGTCTGTGGCCAGCTACCTCCTTCTCCATGAACTACTTTCAAATACAACAGAGTCCAGAAGTAGACTGTGCAAGTTGATTTAATAAGCAAAATGCAAAGGAAAGATGCTGACTTGAAGGAATGAGGAATTATTAACTGAATTCATTATTTTGTTCCATCTCTGAAAACATCATTTATTTATAAGCATCATCTTAGGCGTTTTTAAGGATATAGCATTTGGTATTTGAGAAGAAAATTAGTTAATTCCACTTTTTCAGTTTTCCAGGGATACATATATTGATTAGGAAGGCATTTGATGTCATGCAAATCTTTATATGATAAATTTTAATAATTCAGAATCTTTCCTAGAAAGCTTGTATAATGTTTGTGCCACATAGTGGTGGGAAAGTGCTGGAACTGCTATATGAACTATTGGAGAATTCTCGGGTAAGAGTTAATTACTGTTCAAGAGACAAAAGTAATATAGGATTCTATTTGTTTCCTCTCACATTAAAGTCATGAGAGATTTTGGTAAAAGTTCATGTTAAAAAGCTGGGATAATGGGGAATTCACTAACCTGTCATTTGTGACACAGGTATTCTGTCTCATTCCTAGTCACTTCAGATTTATGTAGTGCATTACACAACATGACTGAGCAAATCTACTTTTATTTTCATTATATTAGAAGTTATAACCCTGGTGAGAAACAAAATCAGCATTAAAATTCATTTTTACCTGTTCCTACTACTGTTGTTGTTGATTGTCTTCCAGTCAAGCATGACTCATAGCGACCCTATGATGAAAAGGCCTGAAGCCCCTCTACAACTATCAACATTTATCCAAGTTCATAGAGTTTCCAGAGGCATGTTGTTTAGGAAGTGGATGTCACTTCTGCTTCTAACTACTGTTAATTATTCCCCAAGAGTTGTGCAGCCTCATTATCATGATGTGATGTCTTTTTCCAAGGAATAGCCTCTCCAAGCAACATGTCCACAGCATGTGCAACTCTTTGAACTACTTACTGTCTCACTCAGGCCACTATCACCTTATCCTGTGTGCAGAGAACACTGAAAACACTGAAAGAGAGAACTTGCTGAGGTACTCTCATTTGAGTACAGTATCAACTGAAAGAATCCTTGGAGAAGGACATCATGTTTGGAAGGGAGGAGGAACAGTGCAGGAGAGGAAGTCTCCAGTAACTGGGGTAATGAGGGTAGCCATGTCAGAACCTGTGAGATGGCTCAGGATAGGGCAGGCGTCAGAGCTATTGTCTGTAGTATCACTATGAGTCAGAGTGGACTTGATGGCACGTAACAACATAACAACAGCAACAACATAAACCCCCCCAAAATAGAGATAATCTTCATTATTTGCAGAGTACATAAATTTGCCTTGTGTTGTTGTTGTGTACCATCGAGTTAGAACTGACCCATAGCTGACCCTATGATGGGTCTTGAGAGGTGGTTAATCCCATAGGAGGAGATTGTCCATCCTTCTTCCACAGAGCAGCTTGTGGCCTTGAACCACGTGCCTTCGTAATTGCAGCGTTACTTAATAAAATGTTTTCAATCTTCATAGTCATACTGAAGCACAGACAGGGTGGTGAAAATATTGAGTTGTCCAATATTTATGTTCCACAATGAGATTAAATAAAGTGATGTTCTTAAATAAATAAGTGTCCTTTCCATGACTGATCTATTGCCAGGTTATTTTCCACTTTTGTTGGCAAATTTACTATTTAAAACGATTCTAAGGGGGAATGCAGTGCTTTCTCACGTTCCTAACCCCAGAAAGACTTTTTAGGTACCGGTGGAGAAAGCAGGAGTGTTACCTAAGTCTCATCCAGGAGTGAGTTATATAGAGCTGTTTCCATGAACTAACCGTTAACAAACCAATAATATATGTCTTTACAGATAAATACACACAAAGTAAGGTTTTAGATTGACAGACTGATGAAAATGTTGTGACCAGAAGCTCAGAGAAACATAACTGTGTGTTTCTACCAGGAATAAAGTTTTAGAACTCATAAATTTAGTGTTTACTGTGCTTTATGCAGCTGTAAATAATGAGAATTTAGAGTATATATAAAACTGTTGGATTACCAAAAGGTCGATGGTTCAAATCCATCCAGCAATACCACATATAAAAGGTCTACGGATCTTCTCCCATAAAGATCACCGCCAGGAGAACTCTATGTGGCAGGTCGCCTCTGTAACATGTTGGGATTGTCATTAGGCATCAACTTATGACCAACTAACAATATTCTATAATAGCAATTCTCAAGAATGGACTGTAGACATCTTTGGGTCCCCAAGAACCTTCCAGGGATTTCTAAGATCAAAGCTATTATCCTAGTAATAGTAAGAAATGATGTACCTCATTAACTCTACGGTGTGAAAGGAAGAGGAGGCACATTTCTGGAGCCTTAGTGTGAATCCAGGCATTGCCAGGCTCTTCATAATCACACACAGACAACCTGTCAGCAAACATGCCAGTTTCACTTTAAAAAGACCCCATTTGAAACAAAGCAGTAAGAACTCTTCATTTTTTGAGTCTCAGTCCCTGAGGGCATATCTTTTTAACATTCTGGGTACCAGGACAGTAAGTGCACACAAAACCACTAACGGGGTGACTGATCAAGAAGAAATACTGTGACTGAGTTGTATTCTCAACCCTTCACCTTTTACAGAGGACAACATACATTCGTGAAAATTAGATAGGCAGATAAATTAAAGATCTTTGTTGCTGTTGTTATGGGCCATCGAGTTGCTTGCAACTCATAGTGACCCTATGTACAACACCCCTAAACCCTCCTCCTACTCTATCCTGTGCCAATCTTATTGTCTCTGACACACCTACCCTCATTACCCCAGTCATTGAATCAATCCATCTCATCCAGGGTCTTCCTTTCTTACACTGTCCTTTCACCCTAAAAAGCATCCATTTTTTAAAAATTATCCAAAAATTTTGATGAATAGTACATCAACAGAGAACTACCACAGGTGCAGGCTGGGTTTAGAAGAGGTCGTGGTACTAGGGATATTATAGCTAATGTTAGATGGATCTTGGCAGAAAGCAGAGAATACCAGAAGAATGTCTACCTGTGTTTCAATGACTATGCAAAGGGTTTTGACTGTGTGGATCACAACAAACTGTGGCTAACACTGAGAAGAATGGAAATCCCAGAACATTTGATTGTGTTTATGTGAAAACTATACTTGGACAAGGAGGCAGTCGTCAGAGCAGAGCAAGGAAACACTGCAGGGTTCAAAATCAGGAAGGGTGCCCACCAGGGATGCTTTCTGTCTCCACACCTTCTCATATGCAGAACAGATCATCTGGGACTCAGGGCTGTATGAAGTGGAATGTGGCATCAGGATTGGAGGAAGATTAATTAACAACCTGAATTATGCAGATGACATGACCCTGCTTGCTGAAACTGAGGAGAAACTGAAGCGCTTGCTGCAAAGGGTCAAAGACTGCAGCCTTCAATATGAATTGAAGCTCAACATCAAGAAAACAAAGATTCTCACCACTGGGCCAAATGGAAGTATCATGATACATGGTGAAAAGATCAAGATTGTTAACAGTTTTATTTTGTTTGGCTCCACAATCAACACTCTTGGTACCAGCAGCCAGGAAATCAAGAGATAAATTACACTGGGAAAGTCAGTAGTCAGGGACCTCTCCAGAGTACTGAAGAACAACGATGTCAGGTTGGAGACTAAGGTGTGCCTGAGCCAGGCCATAGTATTCACAATTGTGTGCTATGTGTCAGAGAGCTGGGATGAAAGAAGGAGAATTGATGCCTTTGAGCTGTGGTGCTGGAGAAGAGTGTTAAATGTACCATGCACTGCTAAGAGAACAAACAGGTTCATCCAGGAGAGAGTGAAACCAGGCTGTTCCTTGGAGGCAAGGATCATGAAGCTTTGTCTGACATACACTTGACATGTTGCAAGGAGGGACCAGTCTTTAGGGTGGAGGAACAGTGTGAGAGAGGAAGACCCTTGATGAGATGGATTAATTCAGTGACTTGGGAGTAGGAGTGTCTGAGACAATAAAATTGACACAGGATAAAGCAGGGTTTAGGGCTCTTGTACATAGGGTCACTATGAGTCACAAGCTACTCGACAGCACATACGCACAACAACACAACACATACAGAAGCTCTGGTGGCCTAGTGGCAAGAAGCTGCACTGCAATTCCGAAGATCCCCGTTTCAAGCCTCCAGCTGCTCTCCGAGAGAAGGATGGGAAATCTCCTTCTGTACAATTAACCGCCTCTGAAAACCCACCAAGTGTCTGCTTTGGGTTGGTTCTGATTCTATAATATACTACAACAACTATAACAACATATGCATAGGATACACCAAAGTTTTCAGAATATATTTGCAGCTGTAGTCTTGAAAGTAAGAGGAATTTGGAAAGAGTTTAAATATATTGGCGCTTAAGATTCATTTGTTGGATTAAGCCAATTGGCACAGTAAACTGATAAACAGGGAATCATGACAATTTCACAATGTCCTTGTCATTGTTATACACCAGCAAGTGAGAGCCAATCTGACTCTCCAGTGGGTTTTCAGAAGCAATAAATCACCCTGGAAAAGACTGCGTATCTTTTTTTCTGTGGAGCAGCTGGTCGATTGAAACCATCAACTTTTGGTTTCACAGTGCAGCTTCTTACCATTAAACCACTCGAGTCCCCTAATTAAGTAATAGGTAGCAGGAACCAAGGTAATAGAAACTATAGCAAACATCATGTGAAGAACATAGATACAACAGACATACAGGAGGGCGTTAAAGGATTTAAAAAACAAGAATCCTGCCAGTGGTTCTGCAATGAGTATTCCTGTTAAGAAACCTTACTGAGAAAATAGCCTCAACGATGCTCAGCAAGCTATGTCTCCAACTATTTAGCACATCATGTTTCCTCAAGAGAGTTGCATCTTTTTGCTTCAAAAAGAGTTATAATTATCTGCAGAAATGTTCTAAAGATAATCCAAATATTACTACTTTTAAAGTAGAAAATTTATGCAGTTTGTGTTTAATGATTTTGAAAAAATAATATTACTGTTTGATAAATTATTTGTAATTCTAGTTTAAATGTATAATTGAGTAATGGATTTAGAAGGGTGCTGTTAAGTGGAACTACCAAGGAGACCAGGGTTCAGTTGCTCATAGGGTCTATATGGGCTTGAATTCAATTTGACAGCACCTAACAACAATCAACACTGAGGTCAGATAAACTAATGTGGCAAACACATGAAGAAACGTTCAATATCACTGGCAATCAGAGAGATATATAAATCAAAACAACAATTAGATACCATCTCATCCCAGTAATAATAGTAATGAAGTTTAACAGGACTGCAAGCAATAAGAGTAGGAGAGGATGTGGAGAGACTGGGACTCTCATGTGCAGTTGCTGGCACTTTTAAATAGTACAACCACTATGGAAGGCAGTCTGTCACTTCCTCAAAAGCTGAACATAGAAATCCCATATGACCCAGCCATTCCAATTCTGGGATTATACCCCAAGGAAGACTGAGCTGAGACACAGATACATGTACATCTATGTCAATAGCAGCATTATTCACAAAACAGAGAAAATGGAAACAACCCAAATTCACATCAACAAATGGATAGAAAAAATGGTATACTGACCCAATGGAATACTATGCAGCACTAAAGAACAAAGAAATATTCTTAAAGAACAATACAACATGAGAGAGTCTAAAGAGCATTATGTTGAGTGAGTTAACGCAGTCACAAAAGACAAATACTGCATCAAAGAGCTATTATGATAACAGGAGGGCAACTGAGAGGTGGGGTGAAAGGAATAACAGAAATTTCATGGGTAGACAAAGAACACTACAAGGGCTAAGACAAGGAAACATGAACTTGGAAAGAATTGAAATAAAGAGAATATGGCTATAGCTATTAGCAAAAAGAAACATGATTCAGATATATGTACCATCGAGTCAAACTGACCCATAGCTGACTCTCCAATGGGTTTTCAGAGGTTGTTAGCAAATCAAATTATTTGAGTACTAAAAAATAAAATGTATTTAATTTCTAAATATAGTCTAATGTTAAAAGTAGAAAAAAAGAATCTAATTTTATAAATGGGAGTAAACATTAATTAAACCTCTCTTCAAAGTAATTGTTTGAATCTGCAAATGAATATAAATAATAATAATATGATTTAAATGGTAGACCAAAAATTGAAAGAAAACACTTTTGCATTTGTCACTAAATAATTACTATCATTACTTTTTAAAACCAAATTCACAATTTAAATGGTTTTCTTCACTTAAAAATACCAGAGAGTATCAGTATAACTTACTTAAACATACTATTTTAAACTTAAGAAAACTAAGGTCACAAAGAATTTCATGACTCCTGAGGTTATTAATTCTCCAGTTGACCTGGATTAATACAGTAACTGGAGCAATGGAGGCTGGTATGTCAGAATCAGTAAGACTGGCTTAGAACAGAGCAGGCTTCAGAGTTGTTGTATATAGGGTCACTATGGGTCACAGGTAACTTGACAGCACATAACAGCAACAACAGCATCGAAGAAAGATAAGTAATCTCGTCCCATAAATATTTTTAGCCTTGGAAATCCAGGAGTGGTTCCCTATGTGTCAGAATCAACTAAATGGCAGTGAGTTTTTATTTTGAAGCAATTATGCTTACATTTTGTTTAGAATGCTTTCATGGCATTCCTTATGCTCTCCAACTCTCATGTAAGCTCATATAAGTAAAAATACATACAATCTGTTTATTTATTTGTAGACATTTCTTATTTCCATTTTTTAAACTCTGCTGCAAGAACATTCTCCTGTATTCTTGGCCTCTGGCAAGCTTTGTTAATAACCTGACATCTCTGCATTTTTTTCCTCGTTGTTGTTGTTGTTTTTATGTGCTATCAAGTTGCCTGTGACTCATAACGACCCTATTTATGAGCTCAGACAACTCGATGGCTCATAACAACATAAAGACACTACAAACAAGAGCTCTGAACTATGCTCTATCCTGAGCCAGTCTTACTGACTCCATCACACCCACCTAACCCCTTTACCCTAGTTACTATTTCAATTTATCTCATCCAGGGTCTTCCTCTCCTGCACTTTCTCTCCACCCTCCAAAGCATGTTATACTTCTTCAAGGACTGGTCCTTCCCGGCCACATACCCAAAGTGAGACAGAGCTTCGAAATCATAGCCTCCAAGGAGAAACTTGGTTTCATCCTCTCCAAGACAGATCTGTTTGTTTGTCCTGTCGGCGGTTTTATCTATAGTCATATGATTCTACACACACACACACACACACACACACACACACACACACACACACTCATTCTTACTTATAGTTTCTCAGATGTAGGTTCTGGCAATTCTCTTTCAATGTGCTGTTCTAGCTATTTTTTGGATTATCAGCGATATTTTGCTTGCATGTGATATTAATGCTATTATTTGATAACTTCTGCTTTCTGCTGGATTACCTTTCTTGCTAATGACAACAATATGGATTACTTCCACTCAGCCAGCTATGCAGCTGTTTTCCAAATTTCCTGACATAGGCTGATGAACACATACAGGACTGCATCTGTTAGCTGAAACATATCAATTGGTATCGCATAGATTCCTGGAACCTTATTTTTTTGCCAATGCCTTCAGCATAGTTTGACTTTCTTCCTTAATTCTCATTGGTTCTTAATCATATAGACTGTGTGTGTGTGTGTTGTGTACCATCAAGTTGAAACTGGCTCATAGCTGACCCTCCACTAGGTTTACAGAGGCAGTTAATCAAATGGGAAGACTGCCCATCCTTCTCCCATGGAACACGGTGTAGATTCTAACCATGTGTCTTTGGGATTGCAGCACAGCTTCTTCCTGAAATATTTCAGTGTCAACTGCTGGTGGTTTGTTTTTTTTTTCCTTTGTTTTTTTTTTAATTTTTTTTTTTTTGTACAGTGACTCTGTGTATTCTTTCCATTGTCTTTTGATGTTTTCTGGATCATTCAAGATTTTCCTCATAGCATCTCTTAATATATTATGCAGATGATACAACCTTGTTAACTGAAAGTGAGGAGGACTTTAAGAGCTTGCTGTAGAAGACTACAGATCAAAGACTGCAGGATTCAATATGGATTATATCTCACCCCCAAGAAAACAAACCCGAGGCTTGGGTTTGGTTGTTTGGTTTGGTGGTTGTGTTGTTTTTTTGGTTTTGTTTGTTTGTTTGTTTCTGGTTTTGGTGTGGTTTTTTTTTTTCCAGTTCTTTGAGCTTGAGAAATGCCAAACAAGTTCTTCCTTTTTTAATCATCAATTCCATTTTTCTTTGCAAATTCCTTTATAATATGTTTCTCTTCTGAATTTCTTCCCTTTGTTTTGGCTTCTCAATATTCTAGTGAAATTTTCTTCTGACATCCATTTCTTTTCCCCCCTCATCTTTGTTATAACCTTTGTTCTTTTCATGGATGATATCCCTGATGTCACCTCACAGCTGAACACAGTCCACCTTGCTTTTTTTAAACATATCACTGGAGAAGGAGATCATTAATAGGAAATTATGGGCTAACGAGGGTAAAGGAGACAGTTAGTGAAATGATTGTCATTGAGCCACAACAATGGACTCAAACTTTCCTGTGATGGTAGAGATGATGCAGAAACAAGCAATATTTGTTCTATGTTACAAATGGTTACCATGAATTGGAGTCAATATGACAGTCATTATCATAAAAAACTTCTACTACATGTATTTCTCTGCATATTTCTTTTCTTACACAACAAAAGCTTACAAAAGTTCAAGTAACTTGGGATTGCCTCCATAATTATTTTCATAGAAGCATATTACTGGCTGCACATAAAGATGACTGTATTTTTGCAAACTTCTGATAGATTTAAGGGTAGAGTCACACAGTCTCTCCTTTCTCAAAATGACTATTCGGTGACCGAGTGTGTCCCAGAATATCTCATCTTTCATGTATCAAATCGCTGTCCTACCTAGAGTCACCTGCTTTCCTTCTTACCCAGAATGACCACAGTAGTATGTGCAGCATAAAACACTACTGACACAAAGTTAACCTATACAAGTCAACTTAAACATATCTGCATTCTCACAATATCATATTATCCTATTATCTCTATTTGGTGTATTTTCTTTGACTGTGATACCAACAATAATTTTTTTAACATTTACTATTATTACTTAGTTGTTGTTATTATGTGCTGTTGAGTTGCCTATGACTCATAGCGACCCACAGAGAGAGAGTATATATATAGAGAGTATATATATATATATATATA
>NW_006399801.1:1937566-1955817 GCF_000299155.1 Elephantulus edwardii | reverse complement strand
CAAAAAAAAAAGAAGTGGCAATACCAATCTCTTATAAAACAGACTTCAGGATAACAAACCCCATAAAAGGTAAGGAAGGGCATTATATAATGAGTAAAGGCACAATAGAACAAGAAGACATAATCTTGTTCAATATTTATGCACCAAATGATAGACCTGAAAAATACATTAAACAAAGGTTAACAGAATTGAAGAAAGAAATAGCACCACATAGTGGTAGGAGACCTTAATACACCACTGTTCACCAAAGGATAGGTCAACTCAAAAGAAACTTAAAAATACAGAAGATCTGAACTATATATGACAAAACTGGGCTACACTACCTGCAGAAAGCACTATCTGAAGCAGAATGCAAACCTCTAATCATACACAAAAATCAAGGCAAGGTAGATCAGAGACCTAGGAGTAAAGCCCAAAACCATAAAGATCTTAATAAACAAATTAGGACCAAACTTAGAAGGCCTAATTCATGGTTCAAAAAGGCTACCAAATACTGCCAGAGATTCACAACAAGGAGAGTAGAAAACTGATGATTGTGTTAAAGATTAAATCCCTGTGCACATCTAAAATATTTTCCAACAGAGTGAAAATAAAACCTATGGACTAGGAAAAAACATTTGGCAATATCATTTCAGACAAGGGTCTCATAGTAAAAGTTTACAGAATTATTCAGGGCCTCCACAAGAAAAAGAATGATAATTACAAAATGGGTAAAAGACAGGAAAAGACTTTTCATCAAGGAAGATATTAGGATGGCCAACAGACACATGAAGAAATGCTCAGAATCACTGGCAATAGAGACATGCAAATCAAAACCACAGTTAGATACCATTTCAACACAATAACAGTGGCAAGGTGTAACAGGCCAGCAAGTAATAAATGTTAGAGAGGATATGGAGAGATAGAAACTCTGATACACTGTTGATGGGATTGTAATATATTACAAGCACTCTGGAAGACAGTCTGGCATTTCACAAAAAGCTGAACATAGAAATTCCATATGACTCAGCTATTCCACTGCTATGACTATACCCAGAGAAAATTAGAACTGAGGGATAAATGGAGATTTATACACGAATTCTCATAGCAGCATTCACCAGGGCAAGAACATGGAAACAGTCCAAATGTTTGACCAAAACAGAATGGTGTGAGAAATTGTAGCACATTCACATGATGAAATACTATGCAGCATGCGGAAGTAATGATGTTGAAAATCACTAACTTTGGAGATACTGGAGAGGATTATGCCAAGTGAACTCAATCCCATAAGGGCAAATACTGTAAAAGACCATTATTGTAGAAATAGTAAGATAACTAGTAAAATTTATATAATGACCCAAGGGGAGAGAGTAGAAGCAGAGACATGAGGAGGGCAGCGGGGAGGGGTATCATGGGGTTGCACAATTTGATGAGAAAAGCAAGGGGTGAGTAAAGGAAATGGGAAAGATCTGGTGTGAAAAAAATGAATATAAACTTCATAAGCAAACCAATATCATATAAAAATCTTACTTAAAAAAAGTAATTTCTAGTTCTTGAAATACAATGTCATTAGTGACAGGATAATATCCACACATACACAAAGAAGACCTGTTAATACCATTATTAACCTAATTTATGCACCAACAACCAGAGTCAAAGAGGAAGAAACAGAAGATATCTACCAACTTTTGCAGTCAGAAATTGACCGAACATGCAACCAAGATGCATTAATAATAATGGGTGACTGGAATACAAAAGTTGGGAACAGGAAGAAGAATCAATAGTCAGAAAAACATGGACTTGGTGACAGAAATGAGGTTAAGGATAGAATGATAGAATTCAGGACAATCAATGATTTACTCATTGCATAAAAAATATAAACACAGGCTATAAACTTGGATTTCACTTGATGGTATACACAGAAATATGATAAACTACATCTGTGGAAGGAATTGTTGGAGAAGTTCAAGATCAGTAGTGAAAACTAGGCCAGGTGCTAATTGCAGAACAGACCATTAACTACTCATATGCAAATTAAAAAGCTAAAGAAGGTCAAATCAAACCCACAGGAATAAAAATTTCATCTTAAGTCTCTGCCCCCTGAATTTAAAAACCAACTAAGAAATAGGTTTGAGGCCTTGAACACTAAAGAATGAAGACCATAAAAGCTGTGGGAATATATCAAGAATATCATTCATGAAGAATGCAAAAGGTCATTACAAAGGTGGAAGAAGAAGAAAAGACCAAAACTGACACAAGACTCTGAATATTGCACTAGAGTGCCAAGAAGCCAAAGCAAAGGGAAGAAATCAAGAAGTTAGGGAGCTGAATAGAAGATTTCGAAGGGCAGCTCAGGAAGAAAAAGCAAAGTATTATAATAAAATAAACAGAAAGCTGGAGTCAGAAAATCAAAATGGCTGAACTAGCTTGGCATTTCTTAAGCTGAAGGAGCTAAAGAACAAATTTAAGCCTTGCAATACTTATGGATGCTATGAGCAGAATATTGAATGACTAGGAAGAATTAAAGGAGATGGAAGGAATCACTGTAAAAAAAAAGAATTTCAAGAAATAACATATTATCAAAAGGGAATGGTGATGACGGAGGAAGTTAAGATTGTTATGAAGGACTTGCTAAATAATAATGCCCCAGGAATTGATGGAATACCAATTGATAAATTTCAGCAAACAGATGCTATCCTGGACAAGCTCACTATGTTGGCCAAGAATCTAGAGGACAACTACCTGTCCAACTGACTGGAAGAGATCTGTATTTATTCCTTTTGCAAAAAAGGTGACCCAGTAGAGTGTGGAAACAATATCGAACAATATCACTAATATCACACACAAGCAAAATCCTATTGAAGATTATCCAAAAGTGACTAGAATAATACATTGTCAGGGAAGTACCAGAAATACAAGTTGTCTTTAGAAGTGGTGGCACTACAGACATCACCAATGTAAGGTCGATCTTGGCAGAAAGCAAAGAGTACTAGAGGAATTATCTGTGTTTCACTGACCATGAAAAGGCATTTGACTGTGTGGATCACAACAAAATATGGCTAACCTTGAGAAGAATGGGAATCCCAGAACACTTGATTGTGTTTGCTTGAAATCTATACTCAAACCAGGAAGCAGTCCTCATTACAGTGCAAGAAAATACTGCATGGTTCAAAATCAGGAAGGCAGTGCATCAGGATGTGTCCTGTATCCATACCTTTTCAATCTATATGCAGAACAGATTTAGGAGGCCAGGCTTTAAGGCTTTAAGAGAAGGAATGTGGCATCAGGATTGAAGGAAGATTCATCAATAACCTGCATTATGCAGATGACACAACCTTGCTTGCTGAAACTGAGGAGGACCTGAAGCAATTGCTGCAGAAGGTCAAGGATTATAGTCTTCAATATGGATTAAAGCTAAACATCAAGAAAGTAAAGATTCTCATCACTGGGCCAATTGACAGCACCATGATGGAGAAGAGATTGAGGTTGTTAACAATTTCAGCTTGCTTGGCTTCACAACCAAAACTCTTGGCACCAGACATCAGGAAATCAAAAGACAAATTACACTAGGAAAATCTGCTGACTGAGAAGCAACAGTCTCTAGAGATAAAAGCGTGTCTGATCCAGTTCACGGTCTTTGCAATTACTTGCTATGTATCAGAAAGCTGGGCAATGACTAAGGATAACAGAAGAAGACTCAGTGCCTTTGCTGGAGAAGAATCTCGAACATCCCATGGATGCCCAAGAAAGCAAAGATGTCCGTCTTGGAGAGGGTGAAACTACATTTGATCTAGTAGACCAATTTAACAGAGTGGCAGGCTACAAAATCAATATACAAAAGCCTGTGGGATTTCTCTATAGTAACAAAGAAAACACTGAGAAGGAAAATAAGAAAGCAATACCATTTACAATGTTGTTGTTTTGTACTATAGAGTCAGAACTGTCCCATAGCTGACCCTCTGGTGGGTTTTCAGAGACAGTTAATTTACCCAGAGGAGATTGCCCAGACTTCTCCTTGGGAGCAGCTGGTGGCCTTCAACAATATGCCCTCATGATTGCAGTACAGCTTCTTGCTTTTAGGATACCACAGCTCCTGAGGCTTTAAAACATCACTTTTACCAAAGGATAGGTCAACCAAAAAAAATTTAGCAAAGATACAGAAGATCTAAAGTATGCATTCAGCCAACTTTACCTTGTTGTTGTATTCCAAGTACTACACCCAACTAAAACTCAACTTTCTTCTCAAATGCACATGGTACATTTTCCAGAATTGGTAACAACAAAGCAAAGCTCAATAAAATAAAAACTTCGAAAAAATACAAAGTTTTTTATCAGACAAATACTCTATAAGACTATTATCCTAGAAAGATAACTATAAAACTGTGTAAGAGGATCCAAGGTGGTGTGGGTGGGAGCAGAAGGGTTAGGATGGGCAGGGAGGGAATTACAGGGTCTTACAATTTGATGGGTGGAGGGGGTGGTAGGCAAAGAAAATGGAAAAGATCCGGCAGGGATCTGGAAAGGCAAAGTAATTGTTGGCAGAGTTCAATGTTGATTAATTTTATAAAATATAATGAATGGAAATTATTGTATGAAATGGGGATGATATTAATGAAGGATAGTGTGAAACAATGCATATGAATTTCCTTAGCAAATCCATATAAGGGGTATTTTTTATATTTCTAAAAAAAATTAGAGATCTGTGCTACAGAAAAGAACCTACAACATTTTAGGATATCAAAACCCTAGATAACTTAATATACTAATTATTTTGGCCTTCCTAAAGGGTATATATAACTACTTCCTCTTTTCCAAGTGAGAATAAAGAGAATGATTTTATTAGAAATGGACATTTTAATTTAACACATTTTTCAGGTGGAGAAGAAGGAAATAAAGTTTACAATGATATTATTTAGAGAGGGAACGCTATTTCACCTGTGCTGTTATTGAAGATGTGCTTTCCTAAAGCAGGAAGTGGTAGCTCAGTGATGGAATTCTCATGTGGCATATATGAGCTTGATTCCTGGCCAATGCATCTTATGTTGTGGCTGTACATCTTGTGATGGCACAAGGTATTGTGCCACCATCATGTATCCATTCATCACCATGAGTTGAGGACCAACTAGGTAACAATTCATACATAATAATCATTATCTTCCCCCCCTTTTCTTTATTATATTAGTTTGTTTATAAAATTTGAACACATTGTTTTCCAGAGCAGATTCTTCCAATTTCCCTCACTCCTTCATCAAATTGTACAACTCTACGATTAATCCCCCTTTGCCCTGGCACATCCTCATCTCTTTGTTTCCATCCTCCCCTACCCATTGGACCCTCATACTCATTCTATAATAATGATTTTCTACAATATTTGTTCTTAGGGACTAAGTTAGTTCACTCTACATAATGTTCTTCATCACTCTTTAAAATATGTATTAACCACTTTGCTGTACAAGAAGAAAGTGGAAAAAAGAAAACTGAACTAAGTGCCACCCATAAGCTTCAAAAGGATTCAAGAGAATAATTCCTTAGGGAGAAAAACAAAGTAATTGTGCTGTCAAGCTAAATGTATATGGTTCGCATCTCCCAGCTGGTCCATAGGAGAAAGATGTGCAGTCTTCTCTTAGGTGATTTATAGCCTCAGAAAACCCTCTGGAGGGTCAGTAATGAGTCACTTCTGACTTGATGGTACATAACAATAGCAATGAGTGCTTTTTCTAGCTTATGTAAGTTTCCATTATTACAGGGTAAATAATTACGGTGTGTTGGGAAAGACATGATGAAGCAACTGAACATAAAGAGTTAGGACTGTCTATAGAACTTGATTCCAAAGGAGTTTGACTTGGAAATCTTGACAAGGTAGAACATGACTTTTTCCCTTCCCAAGTGGAAAAAGTAATAGGAGTAGAACTTGATTTAAATTCTGAAGGAATCTGAAAAACATTTAAAAGTTTGGATATTGGAATATACAACAGAACTGAAAATTCTCACTGGAATCTGGTCTTTATAAAGTCCTTGATAAATAAGGTTGACAGTTCCTCTGAGCTCATCTTTAAATTTTAAACTTTAAGTTAAAGCTTCACGTATGTAATGTACTTCAAAGTACATGAAGTCTTTTTTGAACAACAACAAAAAATTATCTTGTCTTGAACATTGTGATCTTAAAAAAAAAACAGCTAGATGACTACAACTTGAATGTTAAAAGAGAAATTCAAAGGAGCTCTGGTGGCCTAGTGGCAAAAAGCTGCACTGCAATCCCAGAGGTGCATGGTTCGAATCCACCAGAGAAGGAGGAAAATGTCCTCCTCTTGTACCAGTCAGATCTGATTTGACGGTACACACACACACAAAATAATAAAATAAATTAAAGAAAAAAAAGATTAAAAAAAAAGATAAATTCAGGGGCAGTGAATTGAAGTCAGTGATGGTAGAATAGTTTTAACAAGAATACCAAAAAAAGTTGTACAACTTGAAGAATGCAATCAATTTTTCTCAGTTGTAGAAACTGTTGAAATTTCTTTTTCCAATAGAAAACAAAAATGTTGGCCCTTTCAAATAAAGAAATAGGGGGAAAAGTTATAAATAGTTCTATAATTATCTCAAATTCTCTTATGGAGAATATTTTCTATTGTATGTAGACTTACTGATTTCAGAGTCCATTTGAGGGGATATCTGCATTTGAGCCTCCCAACCACAACCACATTTCCAACCGAGTTAACAGGACCTCTGGGCAAATACAGCAAAGCTGTTGTACATCGCCAAATCTCTAGCTGCTCAGACTTTAACATGGGCACAGATCACCCAGCAATCTTGTAGAATCACTAATCATGAGGAACTTACATTTCTAACAAGATCTCCTTGGTGCCGATGATGCTGGGCTATCCCCTACTTTAGCTAGCTAGCATTGACCTACACAACCACAGGGAGTTGTCTTCAGGGTTTGGTTTCTGACCAATGCACCTCACATACAGCAATCACCTGTATATCCATACATACAGCCATCACCTGTACACCAGACTGTGGAGACTTGTATGTTGCTACAGTGGTGGACAGTGGTGCTCCTAGAGTAGGGCAGACTGGACAGAAAGGGCTAGTGATCAACTTGAAAACCAGCCAATAAAAACACTGAGGTTCAGAAAAGATGGCACAGAATCTGAAATGCCACAGGATCAGGCAGAATTTTGTCCTATTGCATGGAGTCTTTATTAGTCAGGGACTGGTTCAAATCCAATTCACAGCAACAGCAAGACATTTTTACTATTTCTGTCCTAGACTCTGGTGATGGCCTCCCCATTTGCTCTTTATCTTTTTTTCTATTGAGCTCATTCCATCCATTCCAATTACAAATTAATAGATGTTCACTAGTTTTCTATAAACCCTTCTCTTATTACATTATTCTATGCCATCTATACCACTCAAAGTTTCTGACAAGTTGATCACAAACTACGCATTCTCCTTTTCTAGCTATAGTTTCTTACAGTTCTCTGGCCTCTTAATTTTTGTCCAGACTATTTTTCCAACAAAAAAAAAGCTACATTTATTCTTAATAAATGCCACCTCTCTGGTGAAGCATTCATTGAGTTCCCAATGTGTTTGGATTCTTCACTTCTCTATTTTACTGAAATAAATTGCTTGTATGACACACAATATATCTATGCATCTGCTATGGATCAAGGGTCCCTGGGTATTGCAAACGGTTTGTTCTGGCTGGACTTCTAGCTTAACGGTCAATGGTATGACTCCACCCAATCATGCCACAGAAGAAAGGCTTGGCAATATGCTTCCATAAAGATTATAAATTTCCTAGTGTTTAAAGTGTTACTTTGCCAAAAGTACGGTGGTTCGAATCTACCAGGTGTTCCTCTGGAGAGAGATATGGAATCTCCTATGTGATTTACAGTCTCTGAAAATCCACTAACGGTCGAGCTATGAATTGGCTGATGGTGGTAAGATTGAGTTTTAGTTTGTGGAGCACTTACTTACACTCTGTAACACACAGGATAGGTTGAATTCATCTTGATAGCAAGATGTTTAATTGTTTTGGGAGTGTTACAAATAATTTTCTCACAAAGTATTTTAATTGCCCCAAGAAGAATGAAAGGATATCTGGTGGCCTAGTGGCTAAGGAGATGTACTGCTAGCCCAAAGGCAGATAATTCTAATTCAACAGCTGCTCAGTGGGAGAAAGATGGACAATCTTCTCTCCTGTGGTTTAATGCCTCTCAAAACCCACCAGAGTGTCAGCTTTGAGTAAGTCCTTGATGACAATGAGTTGAGTTGTTTGGAAGAAGAATGAGCTCCCTAGAAGAAACCTTGATGACTCCATTAACATGTAGTTAACATTTTCCATGATGTAAATGACTGTTTCTGGAATTGGTTTCTGAATAAATGGATGTCACAATAACAAATATAAGAAATCATGACTTAGGTTTGCTGGTGGTCATGTTCTGAAAGTTCACCTACTGGGCCTCTGGGATGTTTGCTTTTCCTCATTTTCTGTGGTTGGATGAAGACACATGACTGGCTCTAGCATCCTCTGAGAAAGTGAGGAGTGGTTCCAGACAATTTTCAAATTGTTAAGATGAAACTGTCCACAACACACTTTCCCACTGATACGGTGACAGAAACCTGGAGATGCTGCCTGATTCACTGTGGAACTTTGAGAGACTGCAGTGAGCAGATGCTTGGCTGAAGGTAAGAGTAAAAAATAAGGAACTCTGTTGGCATGAAATTGCTGAGCCTTGGGAACTGCTTGTTTCCAAAACATTCATTTTTGTAATTAGATGTCACTGAGTTGACTTTGCATGACAGTGAGCCCCTATGACAGACTAAATCTGCCTCTTTAGATTTTATAAGCTTTAATTATGAAGAGAGTCCAGGTTGTACAGTGGTTAAGCTGCTGACTTAAAGTTCAGGAGTTTAAATATACTAGATGCTCTGCAGGAAGAAGGATGAGGCAGTCTGCTTCGGTAAAGATTATGGCCTTGAGACCCTGTAAGGCAGTCCTATTTTGTCCTACAGGGTCACTATGAGTTAAAAGTGATTCCATGACAATAGATCTGATAATCTCGACAGGAGAAGGATGCCTGTAGAGCTACTGGGTAGAGGTTTGAGTTCACTCAGAGATACCTCAAAAGAAAGACCTGGCAATCTGCTCCTGTACAAATTGGTGGTGGTGGTATTGTGCTGTTGAGTGGGAACTGAGCCACAAGTGATCTCCTAGTGGGTATTCAGAGTCTGTAAATAGCAAGGAGATTGCCTGCTTTTTTCCCTGAAGAGTAGCTGATATATTTGAACTGCCTGCTTTTGGGTTGGAAGCATAATATTTTATCCATTAAGACACCAGAGTTCCCTAGAAAATTAATAAAGTCATTCTAATCATATATTGGAAGAAGGAGTGGCATCCACTTCCATGATAGTTTGCCTCTGGAAACCCTATGAACCTGGAGAGAGGATAAGAGACACCCAAGCTTTGAGGACTCTCCTTCATAGGGTCACCTGCGACTCGACGGCACTTAGCAACAACAACAACAATCATAGAAACTTAATAAAGCCTCACATGAAGCTGCTAAATCATCTGGACTTGTACCTAACAACAAGAAGGGCAATGTTGTTGCTGTTGCTGTTGTTGTTATGCACTGTCTAACCACTTGCAAATCATAGTGACCCTATGTACAATCACTCTGAACCCTGCTCCATTCTGAGCCAACCTCATTGTCTCTGACACACCTGCACCATTACTCCATTCACTGGGTCAATCCATCTCATCTCCCGTGCTGTCCCTCCACCCTCTCAAGCATGGGTAAGGAAGTACAGCAACATGATCATTAAAGCTATTTCCACATATATTACTTATAAACAAGGCCAGCTACACAATTTTCAAGAATCAGCGTGAAATGAAAACACAACAGCCACTGTTGTGGAGTCACAGCAACCCTCCTTGGTTTTCTGAGATTGTAAATCGTTATGTGAAGAAACTTTCCAGATTTCTTCTGTGGAATTTCCAGCGAACTCAAATCAACAAGCTTTTGGTTAGCAGCTTAACACTATGCTACCGGAGCTCCTTAAAATGAAAACAGGCACCCATTATTAGAAACTTTCAGATTTCCAAGTGAATGGTAGCACGGCTTTGACTGAAGCATGGAGTCCTTCAGACTATAAGATCCCTTGAGACTGTAAGGGCCACATGCTTATGAAGCTGTAAATTGCAAGGCTTTCAAGGTTATGAAACATTTTCTGCATATCCTTAATCCCTATATTATAGTCCATGACTTCAGAGAACACAGGACTGTGAGGGCTGAAACTTCTGGAGAGTAAAAGGATAACAAGAAAAAAGAAAGACTCTTTCTAGTATCCACCACAGCAGACATCACACTGGGTTCCCACAGTGTCAGGAGAAGGAACCCTTCCTCCCCATTACAGTGACCCACATGGACCAGGAGGGAATACAGTGTACCTCTCCCTCTGCATTGCTGATTCCAACCTTGCCACCCCTGAACACATCACTGAATGGGGGCAGAAAATAAATACATTTTTATGCCAAAATTGATTCCTCTATTCTCATTTATAAGCCACCGACAAGGTGACTTCTAAACTGGGGAACTTCCATATAGAAAATTACCATTCCCTCAGAATCACCAAGTGACCTCCATTTTTATCACACCACCTCCAGGTGAAAAGTCATTAAATTTACAATGATGCCCTCACCAACCCCCTGCTCAACTATTTCCTTAAGATGTGGTATCTTTCTTTGCATTTCATTTCCAGGATGCGGGCCTAAGAGTACTCAGAGGTAAACTGCAGTGTAAGTGGAGAGCTTGAACATAGATCAAGGTGCTGACGGTGGCCTCTGTCAAAGACAAACACAAGCCTTACACACACCACTCTTGTCTAGCCCAACCTGGTTCCACTGGCCTTGAACCCTGTTCAAGTGTTGGGATGAGAGAAGCAAGGTATAGAAAACCTATGTAAGTCATCCAATGTACAGTTTGCAAGAGATCTTGTTTTCACTAGCAGCCAGAAAAAAAGCAGCAACCATCATTTTTAAAAGCAAAATGGCTTGGGTCTGTCACGATTTGCATGTAGAAGTGCTTGAAATGCCTTTCAGACAACTACCTAACAAGACAGCACTCATTGCTGCTGCTTTGCTGAGAGCTTAGCTCTATAGGGAGTCCAAAGCGTGCTGGAGATCTACAGAAAACCAAGAGAGGAAGCGAACCACCATGAGCACATTCCCTTCCACCCAGACCCCTTGCCAAAGGCACTGCATCCCATGAAGGCAGAGCTGGAGCAGAATAGCTGCAAAAGAAAATCAACAAAAGGTCGCTCCAGTGACTTCCAGTGCAATTTATTGACGCTTGTGTCTTAAGGCAGCTGCTGCCTGTCGAGGTAATGACACATGATGGGTGATTAAAGCGCAGGCCCTTAAATCAAAGCTGTGAGGAGGGTTTGTAGAAGCTGTGGCCAGTCCTTGGAGTGGGAGGACCTGCTATCTTTGTCCTTTAGGACAAAGAAGGGCGTGCCATCTTAGCAATAATGCAGCCATGCATTTGGGAAACATTTTCATGTGTTCAGGATTTACTCTCACTCTTTGCTGATTCATAAGAAAAAAATTATGAACCTTCTTGACATGTTCCCAAGGGGGCTTAGAGTCCTCCATCCTCATCTGTACATGTCCCACCTCCACCTTTCTCTACAGTGAGACTCATGGGGTATGTCAGGGCAATTAATAAGCAAAATGTCAAAAAGTTATTTGCCTTCAAGTGGCTCCTGATACCCCTGTGTGTGTACTGGGAGTTGATGTGCTCCATACGGTTTTCAGTGCCTTGTTTTTCAGAAGTAGATTGCTAGGATTTTCTTTGCAGGGACCTCTAAACAGACCTGAACCCCTAGTCTTTCAGTTTGTAGTCAGTTGGCTAATAGTGTGTTAACCATTTGCTCCATCAGGGGCTCCCAGGATGGTCTTGAAGGTAAGTGATCACCAGAATCTCTGTCTCTCTGCTTCTCTTTTTGTCAGGGTCAGGGGTGTCAGGAAGAAGAGCTGGGCAGGTGGTGTTCACTGTCTGTAATTTCCTTTGATCTGAGACTTGAAGAGATAAGGAAGAGACCATGCAAGAGCTTCTCTGATTCATATAATTTACACCTCAGGGCTGGTATGGATGTTTAAGCTTTCTGTGATTCTGAAGCTAGATGGACAGATGTGGTTTTTATCTTGTCCAGACAGGTAGGGCTGAAGAGTGAGGATGAAGGATAGTCTGGGAGTGTGATGAGTCCTACTTCCCTAAACTGTAGTCAGCTTTGAGTAGCATGAACAGAGGGACTGAGGGAGCATGGACAAGAATTCCATCCATTCTCTCCAAGCTCAACACCAGGAAATGCACTGGGTACATACGCTCTACCAAGGACTTGTGGAAAATGACAGTGAACCCAGAAGGAAAGTATAGAGCAAAAGTTATGACTGATATTACACTCTTTTGAAAAGGAGAACGAGAAATATAGGCAAATACTAATGGCGCATGGACTGGAGAGTGCTAAATTTATACCTTTATTTTATGTCCAAAGAGTTCTCATGGCCTCGTGAGTAGGGAGTTTCACTGCCAAACCAAAGGTAGGCAGCTTGAATCCACCAGCTTCTCTCCCAGAGAAAGACAGGCAATGGTCCTTCTATGTGGATTAGAGACCTTCTAGAGGGTCAGAGATGAGTCACTTCTGACTCAATGGCAATGAGTGAGTAAGTGAATCATTTCTCACTTCTAAGCTGTGGGAAGGGTTTCCCAGAATGCTGAATTTTAAGTTTTAAAAACCAAGAGAGTCCTGGACAAACCAGTACTCTTCACTACCCTATGTATCCCAGAGGTGGGGCATGCTCTAACCTTGTCAATCATCAGACTCATCTCAAAAACATTTATCCAAATTATTATGCTGCCAGAAATTCTGACAGAAATATATCCTGAGTGTATATGTTTCTTAGAACACAATAGCAGTTCCACTAAAATATGCTGTCACCCAGTGAGATCCCATGCATATCAAAGTAGAACTCTGGAGTATAGAGCTTTCAGTGACTGCTCTTTGGAAGTAGATTGCCTGGCCCTTCTTTTAAGGTGTCTCTGAATAGACACATTTTTTTGTTTGTTTGTTTGTTTGTTTAACAGTTAGTTACATTAACCATTTGAATAACTCAGATATTCCAATCAGGAGATTGCTTCTGGCTGAGATTATTGTTAATTTATTTACAAAATTAGAATACATTGTTGATATGGAAGTTTTACAAAACCTCTTGAAGCATCATACTAATGTGAGAATCTCCAATAACCGATAGATAAGTAATACACTGGCCAGGAATTGGACCTGGGTCTTCCATGTGGAAGGCAAGAATCCTACCACTGAACCAAACATATTCTCAAGTCATGTAATTGTCAGTAAGTCAGAACCAACTCATAGCTGGCCCTGCAGTGTGTTTCTGGGGCAGTCAATTGCACAATTGTTCACCGTTCTCCTGCAGAGCTGCTGGTAGATTTGAACAGTCAGAGAGATGCAGCATTTGGGTTAACAGTGCAACTCCCTATGGACTAGGACACCAAAGCGCCCGACAAACAACAAAGGCATTCAATAAATAGTATTATAAAAAGAACAACAGTGGCACTTCAAAAAAGATGAGGATTTGATGTGTTGATAGAGGGGTAAAAGAAATGAGAAAGATCTCGTGTGGATAACAATGTATTCGAACTTTGTAAATAAATCAATATAAAATTTAAAAATCACAAACAAACAAACAAACAAAAAAGAGATGATGAGGATGTCATAGTATAGGGAACGATTCAGATCTGTTGTTCATAGGGCTGCTATGAGTTGTACTTGACTCAACGACACCCAACAACAACCATAAGTAGTTAGCTCTTCATGGATACAGCTACATGTGGCCAGATGAGAACTTCCTGGATGGTGAGTGGGGACTAGATGAGGCTGGAGCATCTCTAGATTGTGAAAGCTCAACAAGAGAGTGTGAGGAGGTTGTTCATGAAGGTGGCTGTTTGTCTGAGTGCTGAAGAGTGGAACTGCTGGTGGTAAGGGATCTTGGTAGAGATGAAGGATGAGAAAGATTCCAGCTTGAATTCAGATGTTGAAGCTATAGAAACACACACCCAGGGCAGTCAGTAACTCAGGGGAAAGCTCAGTGACTTTCTGAAGCCAGAAAAGAAGTGGAGAATGAAGAAGACAACACAGCAGGCCAGGTAAGAAGTCTGCAGCCCAGAGCAGGGAAGCAGTCCCTCACATTCCATCTGTATGCCAGATCTCGGAGACAATGCCGGCCCTGCCAGGATCTGTACTGAGAGAAGATCCTGAGAGGTGGGCAGTGGTGGATCCAGTCACTGGGCATGGTGCTGTGGGGTAGAGAGGTGCCCATTTGGACACAGGAGTTTATCTTAAAATGGCTGTGGTCTCTCTGTTGCTTTTAAGCCCCAGAATACCAGCACCTCTTCATACTATTTGTGCAGTGATTTTACTCACAGTGGTTTTGATCTAAAAGCATTGTGTGGAAACAGATAAAAGAACATTCAAACAAAAACAAAGGCTGTTATTCAGAGCTCGCTGCAGCAAGGGCGTTAGCCACCATCAAACGTTTCTGGTAGGATCAAAGGCAGACAGGCAGGGGGAAAGCTGTACAGTGGGACAGAGAGGGCTTTTTAGATGTGCCACATTGGGTGCTGCTGGCATGGCAAAGCTAGTGGCAGGCTAACTAAAAGCAGAGCATCCTATGTCACTGGTGGTGGTTGTTGTTAGGTGCTGTTGAGCAAGATTCATAACAACCATATGAACAACATATTCGAACTTTGTGGCATCCTCACAATCTCTGACACATTAAAGCGGAAGTAGGTTTCATCAATTCACCTGGTTGAGGGTCTTCCTCTCCCCTTCACTCTCCCTCCACCTTTCCAAGTATAATGTCCTTCTCGAAGGAATAAGTTCATCTAGCAACATACCCAAGGTATATGAGACGAAGCTGCACCATCTTTACCTCCCAAGAGCAAAATATGTGACTGGTTAGTGATGCATATTTGGCTTTCTCTGGCTCTTCATGGTCAGGAAGCAAAGAAAACAAACAAACAAAAAAAGTATTAAAGCTAAACTGTCAGTTACAAATCAAGTCCCGGCCATTGGGAGCCCACTGTTACAGGGATTAGCATTTATCTGCCTGAACTGGCAGATGCAATCAGTGGTTTGACTTGCAAGACTAGATGATGTGGCTAGCAGATCAGTGTTTGAACTTTATATCAGATCTGATCATTGCCTGCTTCTTCATTCAATACCTCCCTCAGAAAAATTTAAAACCTGAGGTCACATATGCAGCAAGCACTCCACTCTCACATTCACTCTCATATTCATTCTTTCTCTATCTCATGCTATAGTGTTGGAACCAACTCCTAGCTGACCCTCCAACAGATCTTCGGAGGCTGTCAATAGCTTAAGAGGAGAATGCCGATCTCTCTCCCTCTGAGCCACTGGTGGATCCAAACCATATGAGGGTACCACCTTTGGGAAAGCAGAACAACTCCTTGTAGACTCCCCCACCAGAGCTTGTACTTTGCTAAGTTCTAGAGTTCTAAGGCTCAGGCAGGTAGAAAAGCCTACAGAGGGCTGGAGACACACTGCTCTGTTACAGCTCCACACAGCACCATGGATCCCCAAAAGGTCATCTTCAAAGCATTTGATGGTGCTAAACAAAAAGATGGAAGTGTGAGGGAATGATGAAGAATGTAAGCAAAGGAAGACATTGAACTAAAGAATAATGAATTATGGGCAAAAGCTATGGATAGTATCAGGAACAAAGACCTGGCTCTATGTGGTAAACTGGAAACAGCATTTTTAAATTAGCTTGAACCATCATAAATGGTTTTTACAATATTTTAAAATTCCACACCCACATAAGTGTACATTAGTGATAGATGACCTGTTAATACAGTGCCATACGTGGCCATTTTACATTGCTTCAGCAAGGCACAACTCAGTATTACAGATCTCCAGACAGCCTCACTGTGACCTCTTTTCATCTCTGCTGCTAATCAGAGAAAGGGCAAAGCTCCCATTAAGACACTGCTGAAGTGCCAGTGATGGCTTAGCGACAGCTGCTGAGCCATGGCCACATTCACAGCCTCACTGTTAATGAGAACCTCTGAAAGGATATTGACATGGCTATGTCCAGGGAGGCTGCTGGAAGTAATTATACTCTGCCTCAATGAAAAGTAGGCTGGCACCCTTCATCAGAAATTTGAATAATAAAAGAGTAACGGATTACGAGCATGTGCCATTGGTCCCGGCATCTCCAAGACCCTAGTCTGCTTACTAGGTTAGTCCAAGGGATAGCTAAGACTACCGAGCTCCATCTCCAACTCAGGACGTACTGAAAAAACATAGAAGCCTATCTGCTGATATCTGTGATCCCATGTGGCTTGTTCTGTAGCATGCAGCTGGGCCTCCTTCTGTCATCAATGCAGTGCATAGAGTGATGCTACTGAGGCAGGTTGCAGACTGTAAGGACTGAAAGCCACAGGAGTCTGCTAACTAGACAATGGCCTAGACATGGAAGGGAGAGAGAGGGAGGGAGGGAGGGACCACAAAACAGGACAGGAAAACAAAAAAGTTCCCATTGATTTTAAATCTCAGTGATACCATATAAGTCAGAATAGAACATTGTTCCATAGGGGTTTTGATGGCTGGTTTTTTGAAAGAAGATTACTAAGACTTTTTTCTGGAGTATGTCTGGATGAAAAGGAACCACCAACTTTTTGGTTTGCAGCTGAATTAACTATTTTTACCACTCAGGGGCTCTAAAAGGTGTAGAGTAGAAAAAGTTAAGATGACATGTAAAAATTCTGAGAATATATAGATCAGAATGAAAGGTAGGTTATTAAATAGTAAATCAACACATTCAGATTTCTAGTAAAATGTGGAAGCACAAATAATCAGGCATGGACAAAGAGACCACAAAAGTATTATTAATGTTGTTGATACTGTTAATTCAGAACTGACCCACCCTCCAGCAGATTTTCAGAGGCAGTTTAATCATATGGGAGAAAAGATAAGTCTTTCTCCCATGGACGAGCTGGTAGATTTGAACTGTGTGCCTTTGGGATTGCAGTGCAGCTCCTTACCCTAGGCCACATATTTATCAATATGTCTATTAATTTGTAGAGAGGTAGCAAGGATGTTGAAACTTCAGGCATGTTGTCAGAAGGAGTTAAAACATTGGAAAAATGTTTAAACATGGGGGGAAAAAACATTATGCTTTGAACAAAAGGTCAGCTAAAGAGAAGACGCTCATTGAAATGGACTGATACAGAGATGCAGCAAAACGCACATGCACAGCAGAGACTGTGCGGATGACAAACCTTGTGCACAGGGTCACTATGAATCATAGCAGACTCATCGACACCCAACAAAAACAACAGCCACTTTTCTCAACACTCAGACGTTGCCTTCCAAGTGTTACAGGCTTAACTGGTTTAACTCTTGTTGTCCTACATGATTTCACCTCCTCATATAACTTATCTTCAGGGAGGAAGTAGTCACCTTTGCTTCACAGTGAACTGGTAAGAGGAGAAAGGCATATAAAACTACATTTTATTTTCTGACATGCATAAACCTTTTCTTTTTCTTGGAGATTAAAATCCCCAACAAGTATGTATGTTGTGGCAGGAAGGCTCTGAGATGACTCCAATAACCCCATCTTTTGGTGTCTGCTCTTGCTAGCTCGCTCTCAGATTGCATTGAGTCTGAACCTTGGTCATAGCTGACCTTGGGTTTTTGAGACTATACATCACACAGGAGGGGGGAAACTGTGTATCTTTCTCCCTCAGAGTGACACTGTGGGAGTCAAACCACCAGAGAGGCACGTCCTTTGTGTTAGCAGCCCGATTCCCTGTGGACTTTCTTGGGTAATCTTTCCTTCTTGAGTGTTGGCAGGATTTTTATTTGCTTATAATCAAAAGAATATGACACAAAAGGACAAATATTGTACAACCACATCAAAATTATCTAGAACAGGCAAATATATATATGGAGGTCAGTTTTTACAGTGATTTCCAGAAAAGAGTTGAGGGATAAGTAATTAAGAAGCATCAGAGTGTGTATGAGTGAGTGAGTGAGTGAGTGAGTGAGTGTGTGTGTGTGTGTGTGTGTATTCAAGGGAATGGGAATTTTAGCATGGCATATTCATAAATACGATGGGAAAGTCTGCTGTTAGGAACCTCTCTAAAGTACTCAAGAGCAACGGT
>NW_006399801.1:1933333-1937432 GCF_000299155.1 Elephantulus edwardii | reverse complement strand
GATTGGCACAGGATAGAGCAGGGATTAGGGCTGTTGTACATAGGGTCGCTATGAGTTGCAAACGACTCGATGGCACATAACAACAACAACAACATATTCGTAAATGGTTGCACAACATGACGGGTATAATTTATCTAAGGAGTATATGTGGAAAAAAATATGTATTTGGCATTTGTGCTTTCTATATTTCAACAATACTGAAAACAAGGGGGGAAAGCTATCTGGACAAGGACATGGCTTCCGTGATTAGATAATAGGGGATTGCAACTGCTATGTCCATTTGTTGTGGTGGTTGTTGCTAGGTGCCGTCGAGTTCAATTTGACCTTTAGTGGCCCAATGAACAACAGATATGACCCCTGTCCTATCCTGTGCCATCCTCACACTTCCCGATTAGCTTCCACTGCAGCAGTCAATGTGTCAATCTGCTTGAAAATCTCCTCCTTCACTGATTCTCTGCTTTTTCATGCATCATGCCCTTAACCAGGAATATCCCTCCTAGCCACATATCCAAAGAGCCCTCCATTACACCCTCTCCAAGGCATACTGTTTGTCTTCATAGCAGATGTTCCATTGTCTCTTCCACTGGGCATGTTTTCATGGGAAAAACAAAAAAAAAAAAAATAAAAACCCACATCAAAACCAAAACTAACTCAGAGCTTCTGAATCACATCAAGTATTAGACTGAATCCCAAGACAGAACCCTGTGTATCATGAAAGCACAGGCCTGCCCCGACATACCTTAGAGCACAAAGGTTTGCATTTGTTACTCATGGCTGCATAACAAATGATCACACCCCCAGAGGCTGACAGCACACATTTGTTATCTTTGAGGTTTTGAGGAACAAAGTTGTCAGGTTAGCCAGATCCTCCATTTCAAGGCTGTACTCAAGGGCTGTAGTCAACCAAACCTGAGGCCTGTTCTAAAGGCTTACCTGGGGAAGGTTCTGCTTCCAACCTCAGGGACTTGTTCATAGGACTTACAATTTCTGTAGGCTGTCACAATAAGAACCTCAATTCAGTTCCTTGTCATGCAGAGATCTTTAACATGGCAGGCTACTTCTTTAAAACGAGCCTAAGGAGGATGCAATAAAAAGTCCAGGACAAAGAAATTCCATAGGGTTTTCTATGCTGATATGAGAAAATCTCCAATATCTTATCTCCCTTAGAGTAAGTTATAGGCTTGAACTACTGACCCTTAGCTGGGGTATAGTTTAGTAAAATAAAGGTGACCCAGACACGTCCTTCTCTATTATTATATAGAGATTCTAGAAGCAATAATATTTTGAAAATGTTATCAGTGATCTGTCATATGTGTGTGACATTTTTCTTCAGTCACTTTGTAAGTTCCTTAAACATAGGGCCATTCATATTTGTATTCCTATCCTGGGATAGCTATGGATGGTAGTATAATGACCTCAAGATTCTATCACTTGAATTACTGGAGTTGGTACACAGATTGCTTTATATGGCAAAAGGGGCTTCGTACATTGATTGAAGGTTGCTAACCAGTTGACCTTAAAATAAAGACATGGAGCTGGATTGCCCCTGTGAGTCCACAGAAATGGAAGAAGTTTGGCAGAAGCCTCAATCAGATAGATGAACCAAGATAGAGATATTGGAAGTTCTAAGTGGACTCCATCCATCCTTGCTAGTTTTGAGATATAAATGAACACTTGTAAGCAGTAGAGAGAGGCTTCTTAGAGCTAAGGATGATCTCAGCTCACATCCAACAAGAAACCAACAGGATTCTCACTCCTACAACCAAATTCTATCGGTGACAAGGAGTCTAGAGTGCAATTTCTCTTAGACTCTCAGAATGAATGCAGGCTTGTGGGTAGCTTGATTGTGGCCTTTTGCGCCATGAGGCAGAGAAACTTCAGACAGAACTCTGAGACTTTAGGTAAGTACTGTGTTAAGCTATTGCAGTTGCTGGTAGGCACCAGAGTCAGCTCCATTTTCTTAGTGACCTTTTGTACAGCAGAATGAAACACTGATTAGTCCTGTGTCACCCTCAAAATTGCTGCTATGCTTGGGCTCATTGTCAGAGCCACTGTGCCAACTCATCTCATTCAGAGTCCTCTTATTTGCCACTGATTCTCTACCAAGCATGCTGTCTTTGTTCAATGACTGACTCTTCCAGATAAGATGGTCAAAGTATGTGAGACATAGTCTCACCATCCTCACTTCTAAGGCACATTCTGCCCGTACTTCTTTCAAAACAAATTCGTTTGCTCTTTGACAGTTCATGGTATATTCAACACTCAGCCAACATGATAATTTCAAGACACAGATTCTTCTCTGGACTTTCTTTCTGACTTTCCAACCTCCACGTGCATATGAGGTGACTGGAAAACCATGGCCTGAATGAAGTACACCTTGGTCCTCTATGACACATCTTTAAAGAGATCCTTTAAGCCACTAGAGTATTGGAGCTTGTTAACAGAGGTTTTGTATTAATTATGTCCTCCAATAACATCTTGGAATCCCTACCCTTAGGCCTGGTAATAAAATAGCCATGGTGGCATGATATATCAGGCTGCTATTTGGAAGGCCAGCAGTTCAGATCCACCAGCTGATGTGCAGAAAGATGATGAGTTTCCTTCTGTAAATACTTATACTCTTTGAAACCTGACATTGGATTACAGTAGATAAAAATCAGCTTGATGGAGTTTTTGTATTGTTGTTTATAACTATAAATAAGGAGAGCTGGGAGCACAACGGTTGTTGTTGTTGTTGTTAGGTGTCGTTAAGTCGAGCATGACTCATAGCAACCCTATGAACAAAAGATCTGAACCCTGTTATATTTTGCACCAACCTCACACTTCCTGACACACAAGAGCCCATTGCAGCAGTCACCAAATCAATCCACTTGGTTGAGGGTCTTCCTCTCCTTCACTGACTTTCCACCATTCCCAACATCGTGTCCTTCTCCAAGGAATAGCACCTCCTAGCAAGATGTCCAAAGCATGTAAGGTGAAGTTTCATTATTCTTGCCTCCAAAGAGTGCTCTGGCTGCATACGATGGGACACCAGAGGGAAATTTACGCTTCACAGAGACTGACCATCATAGCATAACGTGAACAGTAGGATTTTGAACCAGAAGGTTTGCTAACACATTATTTTAGAAACTATAAAAACCTGAGCTCTGCCTGCCTGCCATGCTGTGGTCCCATCGTGGACTGGCAAAAGCTGGAACCCACTAGCTGAGCTGAAATGCATTGAGACTCACCTGAAAGGAAAAAGGTTAGTGGGGAAATTGGCTGAATTCATCTAAGCCCCAATAAAACCTGGAGGGTCTGATGCGCGGCGTGGACAATAGGAATTGAATCATAACTTTCGTCGAAACTTTTAGTATTGGAACTGTGGGAACAAAGCCGAGGGGACTCAGCAAAAACCGGAAGCCACTAGATGAGCTTCTAAGAAACCCACTTGAAAGGAGAAAACTTAGTGGGGAAATTGGCTTAATTTGCTTAAGCTCCACTAAGACCCAGGGGGTCTGTTGCATGATGTGGACAGAAGAAATTTGAATCAGAACTTCTGCTGGAGTAGACTCAGAACGAGCTAATAGCCTCAGTTGCAATCCAGACCACATTTTGATCCGCACTGTGGATCAGCAAAAGATAGAAACTGCAAGCCAAGCTTCTGAGGGACCCATTTGAAAGGGATAACCTTGGTGGGGAAAGTGGCTGAATTCTCTAAAGCCCCACTAAGACCCAGTGGGTTTGTTGCATTACGGGGACAGTAGGAATTTGAATAAGAACCTTTAATGGATTAGAGTCGGAACTGTAAGAAAACAGCCTGGGTTTCACTCCTGTCCACATCTCAGTGCGCACTTTGGATCAGCAAAAGCCAGAAGCTGCTGGACCCATTTGAAAGGGGAAAGCTTAGTGGGGAAATAGGCTGAATTCTCTTAAGCCCCACTAAGACCCAGTGGGTCTGTTGTTTGACGTGGACAATAGGAATTCTAAAAAGAACTTTTATTGATACAAATAGTTTTAGGAACCACAGGATCTTAAACCCGTACTGCTTTACGGAAATTTGACTGGTCCTCCTAGGCAGAAGCCACTGGGCGATGGCACTGGGTAGTGCCACTGGGTA
>NW_006399801.1:1925484-1928538 GCF_000299155.1 Elephantulus edwardii | reverse complement strand
CTGTGGTCTAAGAAGCACCTTATTCCTTAAACTGACATCACTACTCCTCAATTATTTGGAAAGGTCCCTAACGACAGATTTTCCCAGTAAAATGCATCTCCTTATTTCCTGACTGCTGGTAACAAGGGTGTTAATTGTGTATACAATCAAGATGAAGCTGCTGACAGTTTGAATCTCCTTTCCATCCATCATGACACTGTTTATTGGTCCAGTGGTAAGAATCTTTGTTTTCTTGATAATGAGATGCAATCCATACAGAAGGCTGCATTCCTTGATCTTCTCTAACAAGTTCTTCAAGTCCTCCTCACTTTTAGCAAGTAAAGTTGTGTCATCTACATAATGCAGGTTATTGGTGAGTCTCCCTCCAAATCCTGATGCCATATTCCTCTTCATAGAGTCCAGCTTCTCGGATAATTTGCTCAGCATATAAACTGAACAGGTATGGAGAGAGAATACAATGCTGACTCCCTTCCCAATTCCAAACCACGCAGTGCTCCCCTGCTCCGTTTGCACAGCAGCTTCTTTATATAGGTTTGGTTCCTCATAAGCACAATCAAGTGCTCTGAGATTCCCACGGTTAAGTAATTTAAATATTCATAGCCTTGGAAACCATATGGGTAGTTATACTATGCCCTATAGAGTTGTTATGAATCAGAAATAACTTAATTACAATGAATTTTTTGTTTATATATATTTGGACATAAGATCTTATCTGGAAATAGGAGGCTTTTCATTTTTATTTTCTTAATTGTCATGCCTGAATCAAGTGCATTCTAAATATAATCACATTTGAGAATTTTTTTTTAAAGGGAATAAAAAACTTCTACAGAAATAAAGCCACGCAGGAGATGACATATGTCATATAAAGACTCACTATGAGCCAAGGAGCCTAGGAAAGCTGATGTGGAGGAATGACACAGCCTGGCCCTTACTGGAATGTTTAGTCTCCAAAGAAAAATACATTTTTGTTCTCTAAAGACACCTCTTTGCTGTATTTGTGCTGTAGTATCTCTAGGAAGTTAAGACACAATAATAGTAGAAAACTAGTGCAGTAGATATCAATGTGTATTTTTGGTTTATATGATATATATTTTTTTGTGTTTCCAAATTAAAATACAGCCAATTTTATTTGGTGTTTCAACTCTATGTGTACAATGTGGAAGTTACCTACAAGGTAAAACAGATAATTTTGCTGAGGTAGTTACTGAAGTTGGGTGTTATAAATAAATATTTGGAAATAACGACCTTTCTCTTCACACCCAATCCCTGCCTTACTTGCCTCTCTCTGTGCTCTCGCTATAGGATACATAATGCCAACGAGGTTTTTGTTGGTTGTTTTGCTTTGTTTTTCTTTTTTTAGAGAGCCTCTTGGGGCATAAATTTCAGGAACAGGAGGAAAACCTTTAACTTAGAAACATTACAATAATTCTTAGAATAATTCCAATATAATTAAATTCATAACTTCGTGGGTAATTTTGAAATCCTAAGCTTTTACAGTTGTGGAAATCAGTTTATAGTGGCATACAAGAAAAAGGGACTTTTCAGAAGTCTCAAAAAGAAAACCTGGAGGAACGAAGGGTGTTTATAAACATTACTATCTTTAATGGCCATGCACAGTATTATTTTTTCTGCCCACAGCACTTTGCTGTTGATGTAGCTGCCATGGAATTGGCTCTTAACTCATTGTGACTGTGCACAATAGGATCCACTGCTTCCCAGTACAGCATAAACTCCATGATTAGTGGTATTTCAGACCACTCAGATGCATATGGCTTTCACTGCTGATTTTCAGAAGTAGGACACCAGTCCCTTAGTTGAAAGTTCCACTACAACTTGTTTAGCATCTCCATTGACAAATACATGGTGTTTATGCCTGAGGTGAATGCACTAACAGACCCAGGTGGAGGCCAGGTCTCCTTCACAGGAGGCTAAGTTTCTAACACTCAAACAAAATCTGAAATAATAATAAGTGAAATGATAAAAAGGCTACTGGCTTGATAGGCTAGCAGATATCCTAGATGAATGTCTTCAAACAGTCCTGTGAGTGAGCTGAACAATAAAGGAATAATAACATCAGGAAGGTATGTACTCTATAGAACAATCAACCAGAAGAGATTGAATATGTAGCATCTCTCAAGGATTAACATTTTGATGTCAGAAATGGGTAAGAAAGGAGGATGGATAAGAAAGAAGGATGAGTAGAAGCCGTAAACACAGGAACTGGGAAGAATGTTGTTAGATTGTGAGAACTGCAATATTAAGAAAATATGTATGAATTGCTAAATGAATAACCAGTTTGCTCTATATGATTCCACTCAGATCAGAATCAAAGGTTTAAAAAAGTCTACCACTGAATTCCCACTGGCTCCATTTTCAGCACATACCCAGCACAACTTGGAGACAGTTTCAAGGTGTCATAACAATATCAACGACCATGTAACCACTTATCAGTATGGCTTCTGGTCACTGCTTCCACTTTCCTCTATTCTTTTCAAAGAGATATGTAGATCCCTTATTCCATAATCAATTTTGTACTCATCTTTATTTCCATTTTCCAGTCTTAGCACAGTCTATTTCAAATGCATCAAAGGACCACGGAAAACCTATATCTCTAGGAGAAAAGTACTGTTCTCCAACCAACAGTGTACCAAAAAAATGAAAATATTTAAAACTATAGAACAGATACACTCCACCTTCTTAATTTTGCCTCAAAATTTCTGTTCATTTCTTCATATGTTCACTAATGTTACAAAAACTGGTTAGAGATGTATTACTTTCAAAGTTCACAAAAGGTTATTTTTAAAAGGCAATGAACATACAAAATTGTTCTAATGTCACTGTCCAATAAGAGAATAATTACAAACATGATGCCAAGCTGCTTTGAAGGAAATAGCAAAAAATAAGGCCCCTGGAATAGATGGTATACCAATTGACATATTTCCACTAACAGATGCTGCCATGGATGTGCTCACCAAGTTGTGCCAAGAAATCTGGAGAACAACCACTTGGCCAACTGACTGGAAGAGATCTATATTTGTTCCCATCCCAAAGAAG
>NW_006399801.1:1913320-1924094 GCF_000299155.1 Elephantulus edwardii | reverse complement strand
AGAATATATATAATTATGATGGATTGACTTGGGGAGCTCTGGTGGTCTAGTGGAAGATTTCCCAAAAATATGCACTGATACTCTAACTCTTTCACCTATAGATATGAGTTAATTTTGAAATGGGTGTTGTATTTTATTGTATTACTTAGACTGTATTATTCTGAGTTCTTTAGAGAGGAAAAATCAATGAGATATATACATATACATCTTTATTCACCGATCTCTCTATCTACTTACTTTCCTACCAATTCTTCTAGCCATCTAAATATTTATTTAAGAAAGAAATATAAACTGCAAGGAAATTAATTTTATGAATTGCAAGGTTCATAAGTTTTGGGGGCTATTGACTCAAATATCCATTTTTATAAGAGTTATTGAGTGTATAGCAATATTTGATTGTAAAATTTCATTTCATTGTGGTTTTCCATTTGCATTTCCTTGGTAACTAACTATTCTGAACATATTTTCATGTGCTTAGTATCCATTTACATGTATCTAGTTACCTCTTTGCCTATTTAGAAATTTAGTTATTTGCCTTTTGACTGTTAAATTTTAAGTATCTTTTATCTATTCTTGATATGAGTTCCTTATTAGAAATGTTTTGCAAATAATTTCTCCAATTATATATGATATCTTTTCACTTTCTTAATTATGCTTTTGAAAACACAAAAGCTTTCAATTATGACAAAGCACAAAATTTATGTATCTATTATTTTGTCATTTGGCATTTGACTGTGTGGATCATAACAAACTATGGCTGACTCTGAGAAGAATGGGAATCCCAGAACATTTAATTGTGCTAATACGAAACCTATACTTGGACCAAGAGGCAGTAGTCAGAACAGAGCAGGGTAACACTGCATGGTTCAAAATTGGGAAGGGTGTATGCCAGGGATGCATCCTGTCTCCATACCTTTTCAACATGTATGCAGAGCAGATTATCCGAGAGGCTGGGCTCTATGCGGAGAATTGTGGCATCAGGATTGGTGGAAGATCTATTAACAATCTGCGTTTTGCAGATGACACAACCCTGCTTGGTGAAACTGAGGAGGACTTCATGCACTTGCTGCGAAGGGTCAAGGACTGCAGCCTTCAGTATGGACTGAGGCTCAATGTCAAGAAGACAAAGATTCTCGCCACTGGACCAATTGGCAGCGTCAGGATGGATGATAAAGTGATTGAGAGTGTTCACAGCTTCAGTTTGCTCGGCTCCACAGTCAACACTCTTGGCACCAGCAGTCAGGAAATCAAAAAGCGTATTGCGATGGGAAAGTCTGCTGTTAGGGACCTCTCTAAGGTACTCAGGAGCAACAGTGTCTCCCTGGAGACTAAGGTGCGCCTGATACAGGCCATGGTATTTGCAATCGCTTGTTATGCATCAGAGAGTTGAACAATGAGTAGGGAGGAGACAGAAGGAGAGTGGATGCTTTTGAGCTGTGGTGCTGGAGAAGGGTACTGAATGTACCATGGACTGCCAGGAAAACAAACAGATTCATCTTGGAGAGGATTAAACCAAGCTACTCCTTGGAGGCATGGATTCTGGGGCTTCCTCTGACATACTTTGGACATGCTGCCAGGAGGGATAGGTCCTTGGAGAGGGACATCATGCTTGGGAGGGTTGAGGGACAACGCAGGAGGGGAAGACTATGAGATGGATTGATTCAGTGACTGGGGTAATCGGGATGGGTGTGTCAGAGGCGGTGTCGTTGGCGCAGGATAGAGCAGGGTTTAGGGCTGTTGTGCACAGGGTCGCTATGAGTCGGAAACGACTCGACGGCACATAACAACAACAACAACAATTTTGTCACGTGTTTTTGCTGGTATAACTCAGAAATTCCAAGTCCTCATCTAAGGCCATGAACATCCAGTCTTAATGTTTCCTTTTAAGAGTTTTACCATTGTGATCGTATACTTAGGTCTATAATCCATATTGAGTTAATTTTTGTATGGGATGAAGTAGAGGTCCAACATCATTCTTTTGCTCTAAAATATGTATGTATGTATGTACAGTAAATCATTGTAATCTTTACAACGGCACTCTTAAGTGACTCAAGGATTAAACAATCAAGGTTTAGAAAAATTAGTAACCTGCTCAAAGTCTCACAAGTGGTGAGCAACAGAGCTATGATTCCAGCCTTGTAATCTGCTTTGTGAGTCCAAGTTCTTAAGTTTCTTTGTGAAATCTACAAAAGTAAGGATAAATTGTGTTGAAATAACTGATAATAATTTGTAGAAAATTATATGAACTCTTACTCATAATTTCCAACAAAACATATTTCTTATATATTAAAGAGTTAACTAACAAAAACAGAATATTAATGCTTTCGGAATAGAGGAAAACTTTTAAATGTGATGGTAATGGGGAGAGGAGTCTAAAGGAAAACTGTTAAAACTGTTAAACTCTTTCATCCATGGGGGTATGATCTATCATTGATTGCATGTAAGTCCTTTATAAGTAAAGGTAGTGTTCAATATATATTTATGGACTACATAAATGATTGATGAACTTAAAATATATAAAAATAAATTCAACATCCATTTCTTTCTGGGAATAATGGATCAACATTGTTCAAAAGAGGTTCTAAGCTCTAGGATTTTTTCAATATCTTATACATTTTAAGCTGGCAGTTAGAAATTTGTATTTAAATGATAAAAAGTTATCTTCAGATTCTTCAAAATCAGTTGATCAATAAAACAGAAATTAAATGTCAAAACCAGGTATTGAATATGTTAAAATATATTCCCAAATGATTATATTATAGAATACAGTATTTGTTTCATAATATGAAAGTTTATAAAATGGATACTCTCATATTTTATTATCATTTTGCAAGTAATGTACTAAGTAAAATAAAGTCTTAGTGATCTGGATGAATATTAAGTTCTCTGTATGGCTCATTTGAAATATCACAGAAACATACACACAAACATCACTAAAATTCACTGTAAACCCAAACTTCCTAAGAAATGGTAGATAAAAATTATCAATAACAGAATTAAAAAATGATTCTTAAAGAAAATCTTATAGCCAATAAAACATCACAGTTTATACAAGAAATGTCATATAAATTAAGAAAACCTAAAAGTCACTATATATTAGATGCCAAACCATTTGTTGTTGTTGTTGCTGTGTGCCATAGAATTGGAACCAAACCATAGCTGACCCTCCAGCAAATTTTCAGAGTCAGCAAATTGCACAAGAGCAGATTGGCCATCTTTCTCTTATGGAGCAGCTGGTGGAATTGAACAGTGTACCTTTGAGATTGCAGTGTAGCTTCCTATCACTAGGCCACCAGAGCTCACTATTATTAGGGAACTTGCTTATTAGCATGTATCAAATAATTTTGGATCTACTTTTTATCCTTTTCTTAGAGGTCTAGTTAACAAAGTTTGAAAACAATTACATTTCATCGAGACAAAGCATTAGCACAGAGTCACATCCAGTTCCCACAAACACAATCAACCAGTTTCTATTGGGTTTTGTTTTGGTAATTAGGTTTCCACTTGCTTAATTTCACGATGATTTTCAGGAAGAAATCTATGGACAAATCAGTATGCATGAAAGCAAACCTTTGAAAGGAAGACAATTGTTACCATATATCAGACTTTTTCCACCATAGAATCAACAGGATCAAAATATGGCTGCTAAAAGTGGAGACACAGTCATCTGCTGAAATGACCATGACCTTCACTGATGACCGTGAAGACTGAAAGGAGAGATTATTCATCCAGAACTCATATTTTTTACCATTCTCTCCAATTTCTTTCCAGGACAGTAAAATTATAAACACCAAAGAAAGCAAACCCATGTGTGCTTCTGTATTTTAAAACACAGTTGAAACCAAATAGAAAAGAGACCTATTGAGGTAAAACAAAGCATTCTTCTTCCTTACTTTTAACCGTGAGGTACATGGACTTGCTGACGTCTGCGCCCACATCGTTGCTGACCTTGCAGAGGTAGTAGCCACTGTCTTCTTCCACAACATGCTTGATCAGCAAGGACCCATTGCTGAGGACCTGGATCCGGCCATTCAAGGCAATTGGTTGGAACTGGGGAACCCCAGCACCTGGAGTGGAATGAAAAAGAACAGTGATGCAAACACAAATAGGTAAAAACAATAGTTCATAGGGATCAAGAAGGAGAAGAAATGGACATTTAAGAGACGCTTTTATAGATCACTTCCCAATTTTTAAAAAGCCAAATTTTATATGTGTTTTGTTGTTGTTACATGCCATTGAGTCACCTGTGACTCACAACGACCCTATGTACAAGAGCTCTGAACTGTGCTTAATCCTGAGCCAGTCTCATTGACCAGCACGCCTACTCCTATTACCCTAGTCACTGTGTGAATTAATCTTATCCAGAGTATTCCTCTCCTGTGCTGTCCCTCCACTCTTCCGACCATGACATTCTTCTCCAAGGACATGTCCCATCTGGCCATGTGCACAAAATATGTGAGACGGAGCTTCAAAATCCTTGCCTCCAAGGAGAAACTTGGTTTTACTTTCACAAAGAAAGATTTATTTGTTCTCTTGACAGTCCATGGTATCTTCAATATTCTTCTCCAGCACCACAACTCAAAAGCATTGATTCTTCTTCTATTAACCTTAATTATTGTCCAGGTCTCTGATACATAGCAAGTAACTGCAAAGACCATGATTTGGATCAGAAGCACCTTAGTCTCTAGACTGACATTATTATTCTTCAGAACTTTGGAGAGGTCTCTGACAGTAGACTTCCTCAAGGCAATTTGACTTGTATTTTACTGATTGCTGGTGCCCAGAGTGTTGGTTGTAGAGCCAAGCAAGTGGAAACTGTTAACAATTTTAATCTCTTCCCCCTTTATTGTGGTATTGTCAATTGGCCCAGTGGTGAGAATTTTTGTCTTCTTGATGTTGAGCTTCGATTAATATTTAAGGCTGCAGTCCTTGACCTTCTTCAAAAAATGCCTCACATCCTCAGTTCAGCAAGCAAAGTTATGTTATCTGTGTAATGCGGGTTGTTGATAAGACTTTCTTCAATCCTAATGTCACATTCCTCCAAATATTTTGTCATTGATAAAATACTCAAGAAATTACAGTAGTACAACCAAAAACTTAGACATGTCACATGGTCCTAAATGCATTCCTTGTATTTGTGGAGTTTTATTAACATGCAATGAAGGGGCACACAATGAAGGGTACAGAGAGTACCAGTTACATGGATTTCTCATCTAAGTATGGCCATATTCCAGTATAGAAACACAATGGTAGATATTATTTAATTACACTTAAATGACTAAGGGAGCCGAGTTGTCAGAGTTTGTAGGGTTTGTGCTGCTAGGCAAAGCCACTGCACAAATTCACCAATGGTTCTATGAGAAAGATGGACTTTCTCTTCCCACTCAATGTATAGCCTTGGAAATCTAAGAAAAGATTAGCTATGAATCAGTTACAACTTAAGACAATGAGTTTGTTTTAGTTTTCAATAATAAATAAGTCAACACTGGACTTTGAGACAGCAGAACACTAAAACATCACTATGCGACATGATGAACATACCACAGGATAAGGCAAGGTTTCAGGATCACTAACAGTCATAGATACAAAGTCATATGAAAGACATATATGAAAGTATTCTGAAAATAATTTTTTTGAAATAATAGAGAATGAAGGCCCCAGAAGATTCTGAACAGTAGTTTGGACTCACATGGGATCATAATGAGTTTGAACTGACACAATAGCATTTGATGGTAGGGAAGGTCCCTTGGTACTTGAAATTTATATGGCTGTTGTATGGTTTTCTTTGATTCTCTTGGTTTCCTGTCTAGACAAACACCTCATCTCTAACCAGTGCCAAGTGACTTTCTGTAACTGCCCACTCCCTTGCTTCAACTAAAAAGGGAAGGATAGGTTGCTCCAAGTATGTGGAAGTTCCTACTTTTTTTCTACTCTCAAACCCTGGAAAGCACTTTGATTGGGATGTGATCTTACTTTCTTGCTTACTTCTCTCCATATTGACTTTCTGTGTGCCTTTGTTACTGAACCCTTCTTAGGAAGCCTTAGCAGAATCTTTCAAGGTCTGAACCACTTTCTCCTGTTGTTAGTTGCCACAGTGTCAGCTCCCATTCATGATGACCTTATGGATCACAAAAAACACTGACCAGTCCTATGCCATCCTCATGATCCTTGATATGACTGAGCTCATTGCTGTGGCTGTTCTATCAACTTACGTCAGTTTCCTTCATTTTTGCTGACACTCAGCTTGGCCAAGCATGAAATACTATTTAGTGATTGGTATTTCCTGATGATGTGTCTAGAGTCTCAGTGTCTTCACCTTCATTCTGGTTGCCTTCCCTTTAGACTAATTTGTCCTTTATTCTGGCAATTCAGTATTCCTCACCAAATCAATATTATTCACTAACCCCTCAGTTTTAATATGTCAGTTCTTTTATCTTCCCTTTTTGTTTCCAGCTTTCTATGTGCATGTGAGGCCATTAAAAATGCCATAGTTTAGGTCTGGCACACTTTAGTCCTCTAAGTTAAGAGATATCTTTTATTTTTCCAACGTACTTTTGAGCAAACTAAAACTATTGCCCTTTGGGTTAGCAATGGAGTGTGTTCAACATTGCACTACTCAGGGAATCAATTAAAATATTAATGACTACTTAAAAAACAACCAAAAGTGTTGATTGTTGATGCAAGGAAGACAACATTATTGACAGCTTCAATCCTTTTCCATCTGCCATAATGGTGACTGTTGGTTCTGTGGTGAGGACTATCATTTTTTCTTGATATTGAAATGTAGTCCTTGATCTTCAGCAATAAGTGTTTCAGATCCTCCTCAGTTTTAGTAAATAAATTTGTGTCATCACCCTTGGAGCCAGCAGTCAAGAAATCAGGAGATGTGTTGCACTGGGCAAGTCTGCTCTTAAGGACCTCTCCAAAATGCTGATGAGCAATGATGTCAGTTTGAAGACTAAGATGTGCCTAGTTCAGTCCATGGTCTTCTCAATCACCTGCTATCCATCAGAGAGTTGGACACTGAATAATGATGACAGAAGAATTGATGCCTTTGAGTTTTGGTGCTAGAGAAGAGAACTAAATATCCCATAGGCTTCCAACGAACAAACAAATATATCTTGGAGATGATGCAGCCAGAGTGCTCCTTAGAGGCAAAGATGGAGAGGTTTTGTCTTTCATCTTTGGACATGTAGCTAGGTGAGGTTATTTCTTGGAAAAGGACATCCAGTGAAAGAAAGGGAGACCCCTTCCACAAGATATATTGACATGATGACTTCAGCAATAGGATCCAGTGTGTCAGAGATGACGAGGATGGCGGCTTGATAGGGCAAGGATCGGGTTGTCTGTTGACAGGGTCGCTATGAGTCATGCTCAACTTGACAACACCTAACAACAACAACAACAACAACTTTAAAAAGGTTAGGTGTTCTGATAAGTGGAAATATGAGCTATGGTATTTATTTACTGATACACTGAACATTGTATGGATGGTCAAAAGAATGAACAGATAGGTCTTGGAGAGAGTGTCATCAGAGCACTCTTTAGAGGAAAGAATGATGAGGCTTCACCTCACATAACTTTGGACATGTTGCTAAGAGGTGCTATTCCTTGGAGAAGGACATGATGCTGGAAGGGTTGAGAGTCGGTGAAGGAGAGGAAGACCCTCACCCAGGTGGATTGACATGGTGACTGCTGCAGAATGCTTCAGGCTAGAACGGGGTTCAGAACTTTTGTTCATAGCATAACTATGAGTTTTACTCAACTCGATGGCATTTAACAACAGCAACAACATTCATCAATTTACCTGGTTAGGCAATTTTCCTAAAACCACTTATTAGATAGTTCATCTTTTCCTCACTATCCAACTATCCTTAAATGTTTTATTGTTTATAAAAATGCATACACTTCAATAATCTAGTATATCAATGTTTTCCACATTCTATCTTTATTAAAATAGTTGAGATTTTAAAGAAGATAATTTTTTGAGTCTTGATGATATTATCCTAATATTCATCTAGGAAAAAAACTACACAAACAAAAATCAATGCAAGGAATTTAAATGCTTGAAAAAGGAAAACAAAAGGAACACTGTTGTATCATACAGTCAAATATATTTGAGAGATGTAAATCTCTATTAAGTGTATTACTGAGGCTGAAGTACACAAATAATAGAAAAAGTGAAAGAATGGACTCCAGTGTTTACATTCTTTTTCTATAAATAACTAAAGCATATCAAATCCATTAGAAAATGTTGGATTATTCAATAAATAGCCTTTTTACAACTGGCTAGCCACGTGAACTAATGAGAATGACAATTTTAGCTCTAATGATGGAAAAGTTCTCCTAACTATGTGCAGTGAGTCATGTACCATAATAGATTGTGTCTGTTCGACTAGTGGTAAAGAGTTGCACTGCCAACTTGAAGGCATCCAGTTCAGAACCACCAGTTTCATGGAAGAAAGATGGGCAATTTCCTCCTGTGTGATTTACAGCCTCTGCTAACCTGTTGGAAGGTCAGCTATTCATTTATTTTGACTTAATGGCACATAAGAACAGCAGAATTCCTTGTACTAAATGATCACATTGGCCCCTTTCCTTTTTCCACTTCACACATATATGCGTTGTGATACATGTTGTTGTTGTTGTTGTGAAGTACTGTCAAGTATGACTCAGAGCAACTTCAAGAACAACATATTTGAACCCTGTTCTACCCTGTGCCAAGCTCTTCATCTCTGACACACTTGAGTCTATTGCTGTAGTCGCTGTCAATCCAGAGAGGGTTTTCCTCAATTTCTCTGACCTTCTATCCTTCCTAGCATGATATCCCTTCCAAGGAACAGTCTGTCCTCGCAGTATGTTCAGAGTGGTGCATATGGGTTAAGTAATTTATGCATATTCATATAGACAGATGATAGTTTGACTGGAATTTTAATATATAGCTAACTATCTCTTTAGTGATGGTTTCTACTGCCTCTCTCAGACTCTTATTCTTCTTTTACTAAAATGAGTTCCAAATCTAACAAAGGTTTGTGTCTAAACAATATAGTTTCAGTCTTGAAATGTCAACATAAAACCAGCACTACTTCTCTCATGCAAAAGCAAAGGGAAAGAAAGAAAACATCCAAACATATTTTCTGAGAAATTAGGAACTTGTGAGAATCTCAACCACAAAAAGAAGTGTAAGAGCTATCAACAGTGAGACTGAGCAAAGACCTGTGCCAAGTAAGCACATGATATCTTTGGACAAACTGACTCCAAGTGGATAACACTATGGTATAAACTAGTAGCTAAGAATTTTTTAAGCAATATCTTCCTTATTTATAAAATTGATATAATAATGCACTATAGTTTCTGTTACACTGAAAATTATTAAACACAATGTTCATTATATTTATAGATTCCCATTATCATTATAGATAAGTATAAACCCCAAACCTCCCCAAATCCCCAGATGTTGAGGTCATGGTGACACTCCCTCAGATTCTGGGGCTATAAATTGCTAGGGGAGGAAGACTACCTCATCTTTCTCCTGGAGACAGGCTAGGAGATTCAAAACTGCAAACTTTTGGTTATCTGCCTAATAGATACTGCATTACACCAGAAAGGATCCTTAGAAATAGGTACTACTGAAAACTGTGGGTGCCAAGTATAAAGTACTAAAATGCTGGGAAATTGCTAATATGTCTCGAAACTATAACTTCGGCTTAACACTTTGAGAAATTTTACATATAGAATTCTATCCCTTGGGAAATATGGCCCTATACACAAAGATCAAAATGATAAAAATCATTATGATGTTTCATATTAGTAAAAAAACTTGAAAGAAATACAAACACAAACTGTGCTAGAGACACCTAATAGCCTATGTATCCATTCTTTCCTTCTTACCTAATAATTGTTAACATTAGCTGTATTTATGATCTGTAATATGTCCAGCTACTCCAAGGTTTGAAGATCCCCTCCTAACTAAGGTCATTGAGTCAGTGAAAAGCTAGCCAAAGTAGTTTACAACACACCTCTATAAAAGTGCTTAAAAGAAACCAGTGGATAAGAAAAAGGAGAGATCTCATCTCTTTTCCCTTCTTCTCTATAAATTTGGCAGTGTTGGCTGGTGCTCAATGGTCATCTTGTGAGGAAGGAAGATGTTTATTAAATGTGGTGGGGGAGAATACAAGTGGTGTGGAGCCCTATTGACTTGGAAGGTCCCCAAAACTAGTCTACAGATATTTAATCCCTGACTCCATTTATGAGGGAGGGGGAATTATTCTGCATTTAATTTGATGGAGCCAATCCTAACTAAGACAACCAAGACTATGGACAAAACTAAAATAACTAATGTCATGAACAATCATAACTAAGTAGTTAGTAACATGAATGCAAACTCTGCTGTCACTACTTAGTTAAGCTTCGAGTCAAAGCTATCATATGGATCCATCATTAAATTAAAGAACAGTTTAGCTCAGTTAATAAAGAATGTTTGCTCTTAGCGGTACACTCATAAAGAATTGTATATATAAGGTCCAGGTGCCAGCAAGCAAGTTAAAAGACAGCTGTGAACTGAACTTTCAGTATAAATTAACAGTATGAAGCGGTATGGGTAGACACAGTAAAGATGGTGACATCTTGAAAAGTAAATAACCAATGTCATTAAATTGCACATGCATAAATTGTGAATGGGTTCATGTCCTTGACTGTGTGTATATTACTATCAAAAGCAAATAAAATTTAAAAACCAAAATTGTATTTTTATCTATGGATATATATTTGGTAC
>NW_006399801.1:1908357-1913220 GCF_000299155.1 Elephantulus edwardii | reverse complement strand
TTTAATCTTTTATTACATATTTTAGGGAGCTCTGGTGGCCTAGTGGCAAGAAGCTGCTCTGCAATCCCAAAGCATGAAGCTGGAGGGCACCAGCCGCTCCCTGGGAGGAGGAGGGGCGGCAGTCTCCTCCCACACAGTTAACTGCCTCTGAAAACCCGCAGGAGGGCCAGCTGTGGGTAGGTTCTGACTCTAAGGTACACAACAACATCAACAACATTTTTAAGTGACTTTTAAGGACATATTTAACATTTTAAAATGTTTTGTGATTTCTATTTTTTTTCTTTAATTGTCTCATTTTGATATGAAATTTAGGGATTAAAAAGTTATCAGAAATTAGTTTTAAAAGTCAATAATGAGAAAGAATAAGATGTAAAATACACATGTATTTATATAAATCATTCTTGCAAATAAAAGAACATTAGACATGTAAGTAACATGAATAAAAAATTTCCCATATAAATATAACTTGTCAATAAATAGAAGATAAACCATATTTTGAAGCTCTGGTGGCCTAGTGGCAAGAAGCTGTGCTGCAATCCGAATGTCACATGGTTCAAGGTCACTAGCTGCTCTGTGGGAAAAGGATGGGTAATCTCCTGCCATGATACTAATTGCCTCTAAAAACCAATATTTTAAATTAAAAAAGGCAAAATAAAACATTTTCACCAGTTAAATTGTTTAAAACAAACGCTAACCCCCAAAACTAAAACAAAATAAAAACCCAACAAAACCCAGAGTAAGAGAGAGGTGCTATTAAAGTTATGCTTCTAGTGTGTAAATTGCTGCTCTAATATTTTCCATAGGGCCCTTACCCAGTACAGACCAAGGACCAAAGAGGTGAACCAGAACCAAGGCCCAAAGAGGTATTCCAGCTATTTTAGGAATATTTTGAAATTTACCTCATGAAAGTAATGGTATAAATAAATATACACTGAATTAAAAGGTGAGGTTGTTTGTTCCTATAGTGTTTATAGTATGAATCGATACTTTTTTTGTCAAAAGCCTGTGTTGTGATTGGTTAATTTTACTACTAGCTTAAAAGAACTAGTCAATATACTTGTATTGTGTACTTATGTACTTTACTTCAGTCACTATGAGTTGTCTATGACTTGAGGGTACTTAACAACAATATAGAGAGAGCTCTGTTAACCTAGTGGACATAAGATGATGCTACCAAGACAAAGGTGAGGGACTTTCATCTGTGGCCCTCAGGCCTGGTTTTATTAACTGATTTTGGTCAAACATTCTTCTAAGTGGTATAGCCCTGGTCTATCCATTTGCTGTACCTCTAGAGGTAACTCGTGGTTGTGTGATGCTGAACACTGTGACACTGAAGTGTCAAATGTGATAATGGTTACCCACGGTGGACAGTGTTTGGTGGAAGCAGGAGTGGTGTCCACTTCCAACATAGCTTGCCTCTGGAAAAACTATGAACTTGGAGAAACAATGAAAGTTATACAAGTATTCAGGTCTTTTATTCACAGGGTGGCTATGAGTCATCTAAGACTCAACAGCACATAACAACAACTTATGCAAATGAGATCACTTGAAGGAGCTTTTGTGGGAAGCCCATACATACAATTCTGTAAGAAGTTGCTTATTATCTACGCAGTCAACTCCACAAAGATTTGTTGACAGAAGAGAGAACCAGAAGGCTAGAAGAGAGAAGCAGAGAGAGCGAAAGTGAGGAACCTCCCAAAAGTACCACAACATGGGTCTACGGGGTTTGGAAAGGGCTTCACTGCAGAGTTGGAGGTGATAGGCCCAGAATTAAGAAATGCGAGTATCAAAAGAAAAAAAAAGTCCAATATTCTCACAAGCACAGTTAAGGGACAATGATATAGCAACCTAGAGAGGATATATTATAGCAATTTAATTTCTCACATTATCTAGAATGGTTTCATATTTAATATTTATTGCTATGCTATGCTATATATTTCCATTCATATAATGTATACACAACTACCAGAAAATTGGAAAATCAAGCTCCACTTTAAAAGAGGAAGCAAGATTATGAGTGAAAGTAGTGAAATCAGGATGCAAGAACACTTATGATAGTATATTAGACATTGGGTGATCTGACTAGAGCATACAAGTGAAACAACATACAATTTGCACACTCTCAAGACTGATATACGTATGTACAATATATATGTCAGTAACTGTATTGTTAATCTTCTAAAACCACATAGTTACATATGTCTAAATACTGAAGAAATTATTCTTTTTTTAAAAAAAATACTAATTTTGACAAATTTCACTTGTGTTTCCACTTTGGTGAGTCGGCAGGAGTTTCCAAATAGATGATGGGTACTGAAGACAAATGAGCAAGGTAGCACTTTCCTTGGTGTGGAAACGCAGCACATGAAAACCTGCCTCCCCAGACTTTTGTGGTATTTCCAAGAACACAGTACACATGGTTGGCTTGATTAAAAACACCTCTTTGTCCCAGGAGCAGTATATTTGAGAAAACTGTATCAGGAGGTGTGGAAAGACATCCACTTGTCGGAACGCTGTTCAAGTGGCATAAATGGTTACCAGATTCTTCAAAATATTACATATATTTGGCAGATACAAGCAAATCAAATAACTCCTTACCTTTAGAGAATTTCCACACAATGGTGGGTACAGGATAACCCTCAGCTGAACAGTTGAGGATGACAGCTTTGCCATAAATCCCATCTTGGTCCCGAGGTTGAACCACAAACTTAGGAGGAACTGAAAAGAAAGGAATACCATCAACAATTCAGACAATGCTGTGATTTAATAAAAGTTTGCTTAAGAAGCTAAAGAATTCTAACTAATACAAAATGCACAGAATGTTCTTCGTATAGTAGAAAATAAAATAAAACAAGGAAGAAATATTAGTGTGGACATTTAAAAAAAGATTCCTATCAGTGATCATATATAGATGAAAGTTATTTTGTAGTAGGAAAATTGACTCCTCAGTGCAGTAGTTTCACTACACCAAGATAATGTGACATTTTACTTTTTATTTGGGTTATCAAAGGAGGTCTTCAGGAATTTACTCTGGGAAAATAGAATCATTCACTGCTGGTGAGAATGAAAAATTATAGAACCACTATGGAAGGTGGTCTGGCACTTTCTCAAAAAGTTGGAAATAGAAGTACTATTTGACTCAGCAATTCTACTACTAGGAATATACCCTAAAGAAACGAGACCCACCACTCAAACAGATGTATGCACATCCATGTTTTTTGTTGCATTAATCACAATAGCAGGGATGGAAGCAACCAAAGTGTCCATCAACAAAGAAATGGATAGAAAAATGATGGTATATTCACACAATGGAATAGTATGCACCAATTAAAAACACTAATAAAATATTACACAATATGAGTGATCCTTGAAGACATTATGCTGAGTGAAATATTTTAGTCATAAAAGGACAAATACTGCACAGCGTCACTGTTATAAAATAGAAATGATGTGAAAACACTATGACTTGAGTCAGACACTGTGATGTCAAGGGTTTACTGCTCAACATGACTTTCCTAGCCACTGAATTTTACTTTGCCACGTGGATGGGCAGGATCATACAAAATGGGCTTTTTAGTCTACCCATAGGGGTTTGGCTAGTCTTTCCATCCCACTAGATTTAAATAGAGTGATCTCATCAGCAGAAAGTGGGGATATCTACCAAGAGGGAAGAGAAAGCAGTGACATGTCCTTTGTGGCCAGAGATTTCTGTACCAGCGAGAACAAGATCTACACAAAAGCAACAGCAGCCTCAGCAGAGAACCAGAGACCAAACTGAGACAGAACTGACTTAGCGCTGCTTCCCTACACAGCCACGCTTGCTGGAGGACTGAGGAAAGATTCCATAACTGGTAGGACTAAGGGAACTAAGTCATGAGGATAAAGGTCAAAGGGCCTGTAACCACACTTGGGAAGCTGTATGGACTTAGGAATTGCATACTGCTGCTAATTTAAATTTAGTCTATCAATTTCCTTAATAAACTTCATATCGATTAAGTATGGTCCCACTGCAATGAATTTCAGACCCAGGAAAGCCATAATATTTGGTGTCAGATTTAGTAGAAGTAGGTACAGAAGCATGGGAAAACATATTTGACCTTATAGGAACTAGTTTTGTAATGTGGATGTTGTTGATGAGGGTAATTTCCACTTGCAGATTTAACAGAGGTCAGACCCAGACATCCTTGCACTGCCATTGTTCTTTCTGTAAACACATATTAATCTTTATTAAACCACTATCCTTATTCTTTAGCACTTTAAAGAGGTCCTTAACAGCAAACCTGCTCAGTGTAGCACATCTCTTGATTCCTTGACAGCTGCTGTCATGGGTGTTGCTTGTGGATGCAAGGTAAATGAAATTATTGAAAATTTCAATCCCCCTCATCTACTAGAATATTGCTTAATGGCACATTTGTGAGGGTGTTTATTTCCTTCGTGTAGAGATGTAATTTGTTTTAAAGACTATAATCTTTGGTCTTTTTTTCAGAAAGTACTTCTAAATATCAGATACCCAGAAAATCTTCCTCTCTTTTCCATATGTATTTATAAGATAAATTTGTCTGCTTTACCACATGCACAAGTCACCATTTTGAAACAGAGATTAGTCTGTGTACCACAGATACTGAAATTCCAACATCCACAAGCGAGGGATTAAAGAGCAGACTAGAATTAAGGTAAGGAAGGCCATAAATCAAACAAGAAGGAAAAAAGGCAAAGACACAAATACAGCTACTGGAAGTAAACAAATTTGTTTGCTAGTTAAATCATAACCAAGAAACGTGTTGGCTTTGGAAATAATTTATTTCACTTTCAAGCAAAGAATGCTGTTAAGGATGGATAGATTCAAATTGAGCACATCTGCAT
>NW_006399801.1:1897494-1904841 GCF_000299155.1 Elephantulus edwardii | reverse complement strand
GAATACTATGCAGCATGCAGGAGCAATAATTTTGTGAATGAAGCAAGAGTGGCATCCACTTCCTAAACAATGTGCCTCCAGAAACTCTATGTACTTTGATAAGTGTCAATAGTTAGATAAAGGCTTTAGGCCTTTTGTTCATAGGGTTACTATGAGTTGTGCTCAACCCAAAGCCAAGCAGCAACAACTACCTAACTTGGGAGGGACTGGAGAGCATTATGCTAAGTGAACTCAGTCTTATAAAGTAAAAAACTATATAAGACAATTATTGTAGATTGAATACAAGGATCCAAGGAGGTGGGAGAGCAGAAGGGTGAGGATGGGCAAGGAACGTGGGGCTTACTCATAGGGTTGCACAATTTGATGGGTGACGGGAGGAGTGGGAAAAGGAAAGGGGAAAGATCCGGTGTGGAAAACAATACGTATGAACGTTGTATTGTTTGTTGAGAAAACATCATAATAAAGAGGATGGTTTACACTGTAAAAAAAAACCCAAACAAACCAATATTAATATGAAATAATTAACATCTGTCAACCACTGTTGTTGGGACTTTTGTGTTAATTAGTTTTATTCTTACAATAAAGAAGTGAGACTAGATCACATAACTTATCCTATAGATAATGAAATTTAGGTCAAGAGACATTTGATAACTTTCATATTATTATCTAACTGGCGGTAGTAGAGGTGACGATGAAAAATGACCATGTTCAGCCTTCTTCTATAGTACCTGATTATCACACTCTGTCATCTCTCTTTCTAGAACATGTTTTACAATGCAAACAATTTCTGCTGTAGAAACACAGCATTTACTTCTTTAATAGTCTGAGGCTTTTTATTTTGACATTTATTGGTTAAAATATAAATTTATTTTAAGTATTATATTGCATGATAACTTCCTAATGAGAAAATTGTCTCTAGGACAAATGCTAGAGATGATGTAAAGCAAATTTTTCCTCTTTAAATTCATCAGTCAGCATGACAGGCAGATTGAAAACTTTAAAATATTCTTCCAGAATCACTCTATCCTAGATGGGGAAGACAGACCTGTAATCATTTACATTTTACCATTTATTTGACTCAAATTTTCTGCTGAGGACAAGAAAACTTTTGTCAAACTGAAATTATAACTAATCTCTTCCCATTCCCATGGAATAATGTCCAATTATAATGGATCCATGAGTCTTCCTAGCACCTTGGCTCTAATCCAAAGTGATGTTGCTTAAAAACAGATCAAAGAGGTTTCCACGTACAACACCATCGACATATTGTAATCAGGATAATTACATATGAAAATGGCCCATAAGCTAATAGAAAGTATCTACTAAATTATCACGATGGCTAAGAAGAATGGGAATATTGGAACACTTGATTGAACTCTCACACAAAACCTATACTTGGACCAGGAAGTAGTCATTAGAACAGAGCAAATAAACACTGCATGTTTCAAAATCAGGAAAGGAGTGTATCAGGGATGTGTCCTGTCTCCATACCTTTTCAATCTGTATGTGAAATATATCACTCAAGAGACTGGACTTATGAGGAGGAATGTGGCATTAGAGGATTAGAGGAAGACTCATCAACAACCTGCAGTATGAAGATGACACAATCTTGCTCGCTGAAACTAAGGAGGGCCTGAAGCTGGAGGGTCAAGGGCTGTAATCTTCAATATAGATTGAAGCTCACCATTAAGAAGACAAAGATTCTCACCATTGGATAAACTGGCAGCAGTGTCACAAACTGAGAAGAGATTAAGTTAATAATTTCAGTTTGCTGGGTTCCACAACCAACATTCTTGGCACCAGCAGTCAGGAAACCAAAAGATGAATTGCCTTGGGTAAATGTGCTGTCATTGACCTCTCGAAAGTGCTGAAGAGCAACAATGTCAGCCTGGAAACTAAGGTTCATCTAATTTAGGCCATAGTCTTTGCAATTACTTGCTGTGCATCTGACAGATGGACAATGACCAAAGATGACAAAAAAAGAATTGATGCATTTGAGTTATGGTGCTTCAGAAGAGTACTGAACACACCATGGACTGCCAAGAGAACTAACAGGTCTGTCCTCTAGAGGAGAAAGCTGTGCTGCTCCTTGGAAGAAAGGATTTTGAGGTTCCATCTCATATACTTTGGGCATGTTGTCAGAAGGAACAGTTCCTTGGAGAAGGATATCATGCATAGAAGAACAGAGGGACAGTGCAAGAGAGGAGGACCCTGGATGAGACAGACTGACACAGTAACTGGGATAATGAGGGTAGAAATGTCAGAGACAGTGAGGTTGGCTTGAGATAGGGCAGGGTTCATAGCTATTGTGTATAGAACTGCTATGAGCTGTAGTTGACTCTTTGGCACATAACAACTAAGTCATCGAGCTCAGAATAAATGCTTGTCTAATTTCAAGCCTTTCCTCCCTGCTTGCTGAATATTGAGTACACTAGTTTTGCCCTCCTTTGAATTACCTAATCTCATTCCTGGCTCAAGGTCATTGTCCTTATTTTTCCTGCCTAAATCTTTTCTTCAGAGAGCTCTGGTGGCCTAGTGGCCAAAAGCTGTGCTACAATCCTGAAGGCACATGGTTCAAGGCCACGACCTGCTCTGCGAGATAAAGATGGGCAATCTCCTCCTGTAGATTTGACTGCCTTTGAAAACCTGCAGGAGGGTCAGCTATAGGTCATTTCCAATTCTATAGTACACAACAACAACAACAAAACTCTTTCTTCAATTAGTCATATAATCTACATCTTCACTTCATTTGAATAGTTCTCTGCTCAAAAACCATCCCTTCCTCCCCCCTTCTCCCTTCTTTCTTTTCTTCGTAACTCCTCTGTTAGAATGCACACCCTCTGAAGCAGAGCCTTTGTGGCTTTTTTAATCGCCATTATATCCCCAGCCACTAGCATGATGCTTTTTACAAAAAAAATATGCTTAATCAAAATATTGAAATAATGGATGAATAAGGGAAGTAAGCAAATGAATAGCATCAGAAGTTAGGTGAATAAATATAGAAATAATATGTTGTTATTAGTTTGTCTTCAAACTCACGGGGATCCTATGCCATATGAGTTAGAATGAACCGTGCTTGGTAAGGTTTCTGAAGCAGATCATCCAGTCAGTCTTTAGAGGGGCCTCCGGGTGGGTTCAAATGGCCAGTCTTTAAGCAGATAGTGTTTAATGATTGGTATCTTTGTGTATTTATTTTTCCTTTCTCCTGCCAAATATGTGTTATAGTGCTGAGAAAGTCAGCAGTTCAAATCTGCCAAGAGTTCCAGGAAAGGAAGATAAGTAGTCTTGTTCAATAAAGCTTTACAGCCTCAGAAACTTGAAAGACCAACGCCATGAGTTAGAGGAGACCCCACAGCTCACTGCCAATGGATTGGTTCTGACTTACAACAACCCTTCAAACTGAGTTTCCAACACCGTATGTTTTTTCGGGAGGAGACTGCCAATCTCTATCCCAAGGAATATTCAGTGAGTTTGAATCACTGGCCTTTTGGTTATCAGTGCAAAGTATAATGCACTGGATTACTCACTCACTGCCATCAAGTCAGTTTTGAGAAACACTCTGTCAGATTTCCAAGGCTGAAATTGCAATGAGAGGAGACTACTTACTCATCCTTTGCCCTGGAGGCCCTGGGGGATTTGAACTGCCAGAGACGTGTAGTCTTTGGGTGGCTAGCACAACTTATGAATGTCTATGGTAAGGAATTGTGCTGCCATCCTAAAAGCATGCAGTTCAAATCCACCAGCTGTGCTGCATGAGAAAGATAAGCAATTTCCTCCTGTGTGATTAAACTACCTCTGAAAACCTGCTGGAGGGTCAGTTTTGAGTTGCTTCTGACTCCATGATACACAACAACAACTAAGCTTCCATAGTAGTGTTTCTGCTTTTCTTTTTACTAGATTACTAGATGGAGACTTTATGGCTTAGTGCTTAAAGAATTTTACTGCTTAACCAAAAGGTTGATGGTTTCAAACCGTCAACTACTTAACAGGGGAAAGAAACCCAAAAAAGTAGGCCATCTGCCTTTGTAAGATTTTGCAGCATTGAAAGCCTTAAGGAGAAATTTTCTTTTTCCCTAAGTCCTACAAGGTTATTGTGTTTGAATCAATTCTATAGGAATGGGAAGGTTCTAGAGGCAGAGGGAGTTGCATTGCTAACTTAAAGACTGTAATTCTCTGCTGGCTTGAATCCACCAGTGGCTCTTCAGGAGAATGATGGCCAATTTCCTTTCATGAGATTTACGCCTCCAAAAATCCATCAGAAGTTAATCTGGGTTGGTTGCAACTCAGTGACAATAAGTTTGCTTCAGTTATGACAATGGGTTTTGTCTTGGTCTTGGTTATAGATCTTTTAAATATTGTTTGTTTCTCTATAATGTACATCATTAAAAGCCAGAAACAACAAGTCTATCATAGGATATACAGAAGTGGTAGATAAGCTGCCATGGGAATCATGGACAGAAAATCATTCTTCTTATCTTCCCACATGATCTGAAGTTCACACATTAAGTTCATATCATTAAGCCTAATATTTTACCTCAAATGGTTTCATTAATGTCAAGTTCACCCAAGTGAACATGGCATTGGGGAAACTATTGGTCCACTGTGTCAGGAGCTCTGGTCAAGTATGTGTTAAATGGTGTACTGCTAAAGTATGCTAAAGCACGCCATAAAGGTCATTGGTTCAAACCCACCAGTCCCCTGCAAGAGAAAGGTGAGAGGTCACTATGAGTCAGACTTGACAAAGTGGGTGAGTCGGCTTTGGGGTATATACACAAGCTTCATTTTTTATATTTACATTTCCCTTATAATAACAGTTAATATATTTTAAATGGAAGCAGGGGTGGCATTCACTTCCTAAACAACATGCCTCTGGAAACTCAATGAACTCTGATAAGTGACGATAGTTATAGGAAGGCTTCGGGCCTTTTGTTCATAGGGTTGCTATGAGTCTTGTTCGAATCAACAACAACAATATTTTAAATAAGGTCCTTCTGTATCTTCCCATTGACCCAGGATATAAAAATTTGCCTAATTCTGGTAGCCTAGCAGTAAGCAGCTGTGTTGCCAGCTCAAAAGCAAGTGGTTCAAATTCACCAACTGCTCTGTAGCAGGATGGGCAACCTCCTCCTGTGTAATAACGGCTTCTGAAAACCCGTTAGAGGGTCAGCTATGAGTTAGTTCCAACTTAACAGCACACAACAACAACAATACAGTGCTCTGAGATAATAAGACCGGATTCTTTATAGATCAGCTATAAAGACTATATAGATCAGCTATAAGACTAACATGCAAAGTATCACCAACTTCTAGTACTTCTTTAGAATATATATTTTTAAATTTTCATTTAAGGTCCCTATTCTAAATAATTGTCTGGACATCAAGGTATGCCTGATTCAGGCCATGTTCTTTGCAATTATATGCTATCCATCAGAAAGCTGGACAGTGAGTAGAAATGATTAAAGGAAAATTGATGCCTTTGAGCTGTTGTGCTGGAGAATATTGAACATACCATGGACTGTTAGGAGAACAAACTTGTCCTAAAGAGGGTGAAACCAGGCTGTTCCTTGGAGGCAAGGATTCTAAAAAGCTCTGTCTGTCATACTTTGGACATGTTGCAAAGAGGGATCAGTCCTTAGAAAGAGACATCATGCTTGCAAGGGTGCAGGGACAGCACAAGAGTGGAAGACCTTCAATGAGATGGATTGACTCAGTGACTGGGATAATACGGGTAGCTGTGCCAGAGACAATAAGGTTGGCTCAGGATAGAGCAGGATTCAGATCTGCTGTACACAGGGTCGCTGTGAGTCACAGGTGACTCAATGACACATAACAACAATAACATTATCCATACGATTTCTTCTCTGTTGTATGTGTTTCAATCATGTTCTCCAAGTCATGCACACATGATGATTTCATTTCTGAGGCCCTACTGCCACCTATTGTGATTAAATATTGAATATAACCTGGACTGTTAGAAGAAAGAGCAAATTTGTCTTGAGAAACATATGGCCCGAAACCTCTCTGAAGTAGATGGCAAGACTTTGTCTCACAGATTGTAGATATGTTGTCAGGAGAGAACAATCACCAGAGAAAGCCATGATGGCTGATAAATCATGGAGTGAATTATAGTAATACCCCTAATAAGAAGACTGACATCCTGGCTGCAAAGTTGGGCTTAGGCACAGCTGTGATTGTGAGGACGGCAAAGAGCTAGACCACGTTTCCTTGTTTTGTACACAGGGCTGCTATGAGCATTGGAGCCCATGTGATGACATCCAACAACATCCAAGATTTCTTCACTAACTACTCCTTGATCTTTTCGGTCCCCATTTCTAGTTCCTGCTTGTCTTCTGGAAACTTCAACGTCGATGTATCATAGATACTCTTGTTTCTTCCACATCACTGTCAAAACACTTCCTGTTCTGTTTCTATTTCTATTCCAGGCCAAGGATGGGAAAGGCATTTCTGATTCTTCTTTTTTTCTTTTGTGATATTCCCTTTACGAGCATATTTTGGGATCCTTAACTCCAAAACAGGTCTTTGGAAACTCACATGGTCTTGAAGGAGTGAGGTTGTTTTGTTTTGTTTTTTTCCTCTATGTTGGCTGCAGACTGGCTCTGGTGCTTTTGGTTGGCTGGAAGCCTCTTGTTTGGAGCCAATGAGAGCCTGGAGTTTTTGAAAATTCATTTGAGTCCAAGGGCCATGGGCCTGGTTTTAATTGTCTTTTAAATGAACATTCTCCTAAGTGGTACAGCACTGTTCTGTCTTTTCTCTGTACTGAGGTAACTTTGGATTGCCACAATACTGAATGGTGTGCCATAATGGTTACCCACGGTTGACAATGTTTGGTAGAGCTCACTGATTAAGACAGGCTTGGAAGCAGGAGTGGTATCCACTTCCTAAACATGCCTGTGGAAACTCTATGAACTTAGAGGAAGGACAATAGTTCTTTCGTATATAGGGTTGGTTCTAGATGGCACTTAACAACAACCTATAACACCAAAGCCCTTGTCTCCACTTGGAGTTGGGTGGAGTAGTGGACTCTGTAAGATAGTGCTCTTGTTTTGGTTGAGAATCTCTATGGATGGTTTGGTTGTTCTTACTTAAGCTTCTTGTTTTAGAGTCAATAAGACCTCCTGGAGGGCCCTTATATTTAAAAGTTGGGTCTGAAGGATTATATTTTAATCCCTTGTTACTATATTTTGGAGGAGCCTTTTTCTAAGTCATACAGAACTCTGGTCAATTTGCTGTGATGAGGTAAAACGGGTTTGCTGTGACATTTGGGTTTCAAATACCATAATGGACAACTGTGCCATAGGTGTGCCAGACATCATAATGGCTACCCAT
>NW_006399801.1:1875511-1897314 GCF_000299155.1 Elephantulus edwardii | reverse complement strand
GTGTTATATTATTTTTTAGGAACATTCTTCTAAATTGTATAGCGCTCCTCTGTCAATTTGCTGCACTGAGGTAATCTGGGTTTGCTGTGATGCTGAACCTTGTGCCACTGGGAGGTAAAATATCATAATGGCTGCCCCTGGTGGACAGTGTTTGGTTGAGCTCCCAGTTTAAGACAGGTTTGGAAGCAAGAGTGGAATCCACTTTCTAAACCACATGTCTCTGGAAACTATGAACTTAGAGAAATGACAATAACTTAAGAAAGGCTTCAGGCCTTTTGTTCATAGTGTCACAATGAGTCGTGCTTGAGCTTGACCACAATAAACAACAACAACCAACCCCAAAACATATTGCAAATCCAACTGCTTCTTATTATTGACCCCTAGCACTAGAATCCAAGGCACTTTTATCAAGCCTGGACTTCTAAAATAGATTTTAAACTACTATCTCCAATTCCCAGGTAATTCCTTTCCCTGTTAGACTGTTCTTCACATAGTGGCAAAGGGTGATGATTAAAAAGATAAATCAGGTCCTTGTCACTGACCTGGATCAAGTCACCTATCACTTACTTCCCTTTATATCTAAACTAAAAGCTTCTCTTCTTTAAAATAGATATTGTTATTCAGATTATCCAGGGCAAGAGTACTCAAATCAGCATATGAGGATTTTTTAAAATTATTGATGGTGAACAAATAGATTCCACCATCTCTAAAATTTTTTAATGAAAATCTCTGGGTGCTCCAGTCTGGATTTCAAGAATTGTTTAAAGTTCCTCGAGATTTCAAGACTATGATAATGATAGTGTTAGCCTAGAGACCAAGTTTCGCCTGATCCTGGCCCTGATCTTTGCAATTTCTTGCTGGACAGATAGCTGGACAAGGAATAAGGATTATAGAAGAATAATCAATGCCTTTGAGTTGTGGTGTTTGAGAAGAATATTTTATATACAATATACTGTAAAAAGAACAAACAGGTCTGTCATGGATAGAGTAAAATCAAGTTTTCTCCTTGGAAGCAATGATTTTTGAAGCTCTAGCTCATATACTTTGGGAATGTGGCCAGGGAGGACTAGTCCTTAGAGAAGTATAATATGATTGGAGGAATAGACGGACAGCACAGAGGAGGAAGACCTCAAATGAGACGGATTGACACAAACTGGGGTAATGAGAGTATGTGTGTCAGAGTCAGTGAGACTGGCTCAGCATGAGGCAGGGTTCAGAGCTATTGTACATAGGGTTGCTATGAGTTGCAGATGACTCAATGACACACAACAACAACAACAACAACAATAATTTTACCATGAATTTCATTTAAATAACAAAAAGTTTTTAAAACATTGTAATTATTTATTTTTCTAATTACCTTTTAAAGTACCAAGCCAATTCTGAAAGAATAAAAGTGATGATCTATTTATACTTCGTTATATTTTGCAATTTAGTATATAGCTTTTGCTCTAACTTATTTCCTTCCCACTTAACACTGAGAATACGTAGAATTATTTCACTCTTCTTTCCTGAAATTCTTTCTTCCTGAAAGTTCTCACAAGTTCTTAATATTTAATGAATTGTTAATGAATAAATTGAACTAATTTCACTGAATATCTATCATCTATCTATCTATGTATCTATCTATCTATCTATCTATGTATCTATCTATGTATCTCTCTCTCTCTCTCTCTCTCTCTCTCTCTCTCTCTCTCTATCCATCCATCCACTCATCATCCATTCATCCATCCATAAAGGAGATTGTTTGGTTCAGTTAAGTGATGTGCTAATTCATTTCCAGTAATTATGATATATTCATCAGGAAACCCAAATTTGTAGGGAGGTGAAACTAATTCTTATAATAACCACTGCCTTAGAATTGGTCCCTAACTCATGGTAACCCATACACACAGATGAGATACTGTCCAGGCCTGTGTTAGCCTCATGTGTCACGTGCAGATCAGACTATTGTTTTCACAGGGCTGTAACTGGCTTATTCTGGAATTAGATCAGCAGGCCTTCTTAGCTCATATAATCTAGAAGCTTATGAAATCTATCCAGTATCATGGCAACACAAAATCCTCCACTGACAAGCAAGAGGTGGTTGTACTCTAGAATTGAACTGGACCTGAATCTCCCCATGAAAAGGGAGAATTCTACCCCTGAACCAACAACCGCCTTATTTCTAACTCCTAATTATAAAAGGCTTAATATTTTCAATAGGTCATATCTTATATTTCTTTATGTGTTTGTATTTTCATCTCATTTCTGGCACATTGGAACCTGCCCATGTATCTATCTAACCCTCCAGCGTGTTCCTGGAGGCTATAGACCCTACAGAAGGACACAGCCAGTCTTTTGTCCAGAAGCCACTGGTGGATTTGAAAGGCCAGAGAGATGCCACCTTTAAGTTATCAGCACAGCTCCCTGTGGCCTAGGCCACCAGTCCTCCTTCCTCTTATACTATAATCAGGCATTTAATGTCCGTTTCACTGAATCTTAGTTAACAGTTTTCCAGAACCACTACAGGAAGCCATTAATGAGATAGTTATCGAACACATTATTCTGAATGGTTAGGCTCCATTTCAGTGCATCTGGCCAGTTGGCTTGGTTAAAACAGAAGGGGGGTGGGGGAAGCCTGATTGCCTTTCCTGCAAGGACAAGTGACATAAAGATCATCCCATGTCCATGTTTATCTAACATTTCTGTTTCCTGACCTGGATCCTTCCAAACGAATTATATAGGAAGCAGGCTGATGGACCACTTTGCCCTTCACAAGAAATGAAAAGGGTCACATCTGCTTATAAGAAAACACTGGGGAAATAGACATTAGATGGTCTTTATTTATCTTCAAAAAATGGAAAATGATTTCATTTTTTGAAAATTCTTGTATACAAAACATATGTTTTACATATAAAACATAGGTCCAAACTAGAACAGGAAAGGGTTATTGGATCATCAATTTATAATTGGATATATTTCTAATTTAATTATTATCTAACTAAGAAGGATTTACTATGGAGAGATTTTTCCATGAATACAAAATTGGTTTCCCTATCCCTATCACTCTTGACTCAATGACACTTAAAAACAACAACAGCATATCACACTGTCAAATATGACATGTTTTATTTTGTTGACTGGTAGATGAACTGTGTTCACTGTCATCTACCAAGTCTTTGCATTGCGGTGGCTTGTGTGCCATGCCACTCACAATGGACAAGTTTCAGAGAAGTTTCCAGGTGAAAACAGACCACGAAGAAAGGCCTGTTGATCTGCTCTCAAAAGTTAGCAAATGACAACCATAAGGACCACAACAGAATGTTGTCCAGTATATGGTGATGCTGGTGAACACCTGATGTTGGAAAGTTGGCTTGGATTCAAGCATGACAGTGATTATGAGGATGGTGTGGGACCAAGCACCCTAGATTCCATGTCATCCTTGACTTGATGACAATTAACAACAAATGCACAGTACGTTCATTTTCAGCCAGCAAAGGAGAAAGTGCCACAAGAATAAGGTGAAGGACCGAGAAGGCAATGGGCATCAATTACTTAAGAAAGAGTCTGGTCAGTTCTACCAGCCTTTAGATCTACCCAGGGCCTGAAATGATAATCACAAGTATTACAAAAAGTGTGCCCTGGAAGACAAAAGCAGTGTAGCAAGAGCTTACACATCTTGGTTCTCAGAACTGAGTTACAATTTGGAAGTCCTAATTCATTAATTAACTGTACAGTGTCTCTATATCTATTTACCCTTTTCTTAGCACAGTTATTTAAAGTAAATAAAAACTTGTCTTGGAGTTCAAAGGTATTTTAAAGTCATGAGGTTCTCCCCAAACCTTTTCTCAAGTATAACAAAAACTGAATCCTAGTCAATGTCACAGCATTTCAAACACACCTTCTGAGAGGCTGCTGAGTTTGGCTTCATGGGCACCCAGGTGCCCAGCCTCATGCTCACCTCTCACAATGAGCTGACTTTGGTGCTCCACCGCCGCTGCCTCGTTCCGGGCGATGCACGTGTAATTTCCATTGTGCATCAGGGAGAGGTTGGAAATCCTTAAGGAGCTCGTGAAGTCAATGTTGTCTATGGTCACTCCGAGGCTCGCTGGGATGGGCCGGCCGTCCTTCTGCCAGGTGATAGTGATGGGTAAGTCCCCCGAGACGACGACGCACGGGATGAAGACCCTCTGTCCTATGGAGAATCTTGGAAACTCAAAAGGTTGGATAAAAGGTGGCACTGAAAGAAAAGGGAAAGAAAGCAATGAAGAGAGGGTAACAATGAACTGTGAACATACTTTACATTTCCTTTAAGCAGCTCTGGTGGCCTAGTAGGGAAGGTGTTGCATTGCAGACTCAAAGGCACATGGTTTGAATCTACCAGCTGCTCTGTAGGGGAAAGGTGGGGCATCCCCCCACCCCTGATCTGTATTCCATTGATATGGTAATTGACACATGCAATTCAGTCACTTTAGGTCTAAATCCTTAGAATTTCAATTTCTAACAAGTTCCCAGATGTTGCCAATACTACTGGCCCTGATAGGATAATTAGAAATGAGAGAGAAGAGGTTATGTATGTTGTTGTTGATTGCCATAGACCAATATCAACCCTATGAACAAAAGACCTGAAGCACGACTAATAGTGACCCTATGAACAAAAACCCTGAAGCCTTTCTATAGCTATCATTGTTTATCAAAGTTCATAGAATTTCCAGAGGCATGTTGTTTAGGAAGTAGATGCCCCTACTGCTTCCAAAAATGTATGTTAAATTACTTAACATTTTAAGGAATGTATGTTAAGTTACTTAAAATGGTGTCAGGATGCCCTTTTAAAGGACAATCCCTTGCTTTGAACATATTGTTTTAAAAGTATTCAAACACGCTATGTTCTCTCATTTCTTGGTCTAAACCAGATGCTAGAAACTCATATTGATGAGAAGTCACAGTTGGCAAATAAAAAAGGCTGGGAAGCTACACAAACAATAACGAATAGACGCAAGAATTTAACTCACCCAGGAAGTTAGGGCTTCTTATGATGGGGCCCACTGCCCTCAATAACTGGGTTTTTGTTTGTATGTTTTAAATTTTACAAGTAAGTAATACAAAAACTGAGAACATAAGTAAAACTATAACTTTTAAGAGAAAAAAATGTTCTGTAGAGAGTATTTTAAGATATATTTACACGACAAAATGATCCAAAATAATTAAACACTGTAGACACAAAGGATTTAGACAAAGGGAAAAGTAATTTTCAAAAAAACATGTCTAAATAAGACAGATTTGTTGTTTGTTGCATTACATCAGAATGTTTTCTGTTCTCACATCTGTCCTTCACTCATGGTAACTCCATACACACAACAGAACGGAACCACTGCCTGTCCTCACACTACTGCCATCGTGATGCATCATGGGTCAGACAGACCCTTGTGATCTAAAGGGTCTCACTGACTGATTTGTGAAAGCAGACCACCAGGCATTTCTTCCTAGCCTACTCTTAGTCAGAAAGCACCTCTGAAACCTGTCCAACATCACAAACCATAACTAAACCCACTACTATAAGGCTGATTCTGACTCCTGGTGGCCTTCCATTAGGTTTCCAAGGCTATAAATCTTACCAGAAGCAAACTGTTTCATCTTTCTCCCTCAGAGTAGTGGGTGGATGTGAACTACTGACCTCTCGGGTACCGACCAAATGTGTAACTTAGTAAGGCTCACTGACAAACAGGTGGTTTGAGAGGCATGAGAAGCACTGTAAGCCCATGGAAGGCAAGCAAGGTCATCAGCAGTGTGTCAGGAGGAAACTACCAGACCTGTCTGTCAATCACTTTGAGTCTCTCCTCTCCACTACTGCTGTTTCTTTTGCTTCCAAGTGTGACTCACAAAAAGTGCTATAAAATGTTCAACAATTATTTCATAGGTCTAAAATATTAAATTTTACATTCAGATGATATAAAATTAGAGGTAAAAATAAGTCACGTGATTTATGGTCCCTTATGATTTCAGTGAGAGCAAACCATCCCTTTGAGACATGCTGATTACTTGATCTGACCTAAATAAAAGTAAATTCCCTAAATCTTGTTGGCAATGAAAGCTTGCAATATTAAAGCACAGGGAATTGTGAATGTGACGTGCAACAGGTTTTGACATAACCTTTCTACAAGAAGTATGTAAATATCTGCTAAATGTCACTTATTGCTTGGTGTATTTCTCTGCACAAGACTGAGCTCCTCTCTCTGTGGCTATTCAGAGCCACCGGATGCTGCCAAATGCCACCTGAGATTCACTGCTCCTCAGTCTTTAACACAAACGTTAAATCAGCCTCTTTTTCCTGGCCTTTCCCCTGAAGAGCTAATTGTTTATTCCTTTTCAGAGGATGTTTTGTTACTTTTTCTTTCTTAGAAAAAACCCCAAATTGATTTGATATCTGTTTTGGGCATTTAGCAGTGTTATATACTGATGCAGTTTCTTTAACTCTTCAATTTTGTTTCTTCATGTGCAGGGTGGTGGTAATGAAATACAAGGCATTAACGTGGAAGGAGAGAGTTTATATAAAAAGCTCTGCACAGAACCCAGGTGGTACATGGAAGCATCATTCTCTCTTTCTTCTTCCTGTCCTTTTCTTTAGCCCAAGGCCCACACTGACAAAATAAAACCTACAGTGGACATGTTGAGGCATAAGGAGGTATACATATATCTCCATCATTTCTGCTATTGGTTTCAGCTGAGTAAGTTCTAACTTATCACAAAACACTGCCCAGTTCTGTACAATATTTATGACCATTGCCATGTTTCAATCTATTATTGTACCCAGTGTGTCAATCCACTTCACTGAGGGGTCCCTTCAACTTTACTGGCATTACCACTTTATCAAGCATTGATAATTGACACATTCAAAGTAAATGAGACAATCTTTCCAACAACATTCTGTGATCCCTTTGAGTTTCCACTGACTAAATTTCCGAAAGTAGATCACCAGGCCTCTGCTTGGTCTGAGAAATTGGCTGAAAGCGATCCACGATGGATGGCCTGCTTCTATTTTAAATACTAGAAGCGTAGCTGCAAGTATCACAGCAACACGTGAGCCAATTAAGTGCCACAAACTGACAGAAAGGTTATGACTCTTCTTTATCATGACTCATTCTATCAATTCTATGTCATTTCATTTTGTATGTGTTCTAACTTCATGAAGAAATACAGTTCCTCAGGAGATAGCTCTTGATCTCAGACTGCTCAAAAGGGCATTCACTCAAGCCAAAGTCTCTTAAGATACAACAAAGGACATTATGATCTGCCTAGACACTTGGTAAACTCACTTTGCCTTTTCGTTATACTTTTTCACCAAATCTTCCTTTCCGTCTTATAATATTGTCTCCCCGCAACCCCGCCTTTATAAAATCTCCCCAAATTGAACCTGTTAACCATACTCAGAATATGCAAACCTCATGACTGTCCTCTGAAAGCCAGGTGCCAATTATGTCCCACTCATGTATCTACTGTCTGCTGTCAGCAACCTCTTCAAAGTACTGAAGAATAATGATGTTAGTCTGGAGACTAAGGTGCACCTGATACAGGCTATAATCTTTGCAATTTTTTGTTATGCACCAGAAAGCTGGAGAATGCCTAGGGAGGATAGAAGGAGAATTGTTGCCTTTGAGCTGTGGTGCTGGAGAAAAGTATAGACTATCCCATGGAATGTTAAGAGAAGAAACAGGTTTGTCCTAGAGAGGGTGAAACCAGGCTGCTCCTTGGAGGCAAGGATTCTGAAGCTTCATCTGACATACTTTGGACATGTTGCAAGAAGGGACCAGTCCTTGGAGAGAGACGTCATACTTGGGAGGGTGGAGGGACAGTACAAGAGATGAAGATCCTAGACCAGATGTATAGATTCCATCTGGTGACTAGGGTAATTGGAGTAGGTGTTTCAGAGACAATAAGATTGGCACAGGATGGAGCAGGGTTTAGGGCTGTTGTTATACATAGGGTCGCTGTGAGGTGCAGACGACTCGACAGTACATAACAACAAACAACATACATCTACACTTCACAGGCTCAGGCTATCCAGATTTCAGGCTCTACGTTGTCCATTCTCATGCCATCTGTGCCTCTAAAGCAGGCCAGGGAAGCTTGTGTGATGCTGAGTCAGGCAAATCATTTAATGGTCTCCCTACCCACAAGACGAGTTAGATGTCCACATTGCCTACTTGGCAAAACACTTCAGATTTTTAGGTTACTGACTCCAGTTGGATAGTGTTCTCCATTGTGTACACATGACACAATTAAGCTTTTACTTTACCTATGCCAAGGGTCTGTTGTTTAAAATCATGTTATAGAATGCATTGCAGTCCACCAGGAGTTTGAACCAGAATGACTGGCATACGATTGAGTTTATCTTTCTTACTCCTCTCAGCTTGTGGAACAGTGCCTTGTGCACTGTTTTGCTTTGCATTTGTAACAGTGGTTATGAGTGAAAACAAGGAGCTAGAATTGGCAGAGAATCCTCAGCTCTGGGTGAATTCTGAATTATAAAACACTATAAACTCATGGACCAAAGAAAATAGCTAGACCAAATCACCCATATTTACTCCAATCTCAGAAAGCACCTCATTCTCTGAACCTACTACGTCTTGAAGGATTGTTTATAAATAAAGATAAGAACAAAAATATATATAGGCCAAATTGCACAAATCTCAGGCAGTATATATATCAAAAGCCTGCAGCGTTAGCAAATTCTACCCATTGTTGCCAGAATATTACCTGTGACAGATACTTCTGCGGTAATTCACGTGTTTCCTCAGATTATACTGCATCACTAACAACTTGGGACTATTTTGTTTTTGGTGATTACTTTTTATGGCATACTATTTTCCTTCTCAGTTATTACTCTCCTTTTATTTAATAAACATCCAATCCAACCAATGAAGTGCTACTTTTCTAAATCATTAAAACCATATTATGCATTATTCTTTAAAAAAACCCCAAAACCTCTATATTACACAATATTCTTAAGAAAGACAGAATTCTAAAATATTTCTAGGCTAGTTCATGAACTAGTAATATCTTTTTCATTGAGCACCTGGGTGAGCAAATAATTACGAGCTGAAAGATTGGTTGTTCAAACTTAGAGGTGACTTAGATGACAAGACACTGACAACAGTAATATATTCCAAAGAAAATAAATGTAATCATTTTTTCTTCTTGTTTATGGCAATTTTAAATGTCTAAAGCAGACATAAGAATGAAGACTTTTTAATAAGAGATTTGAGTTTGTAAATTCCAGAATAAATAAAGAATAAAAGTGGGCATCTTCTTTATAAAAATCATACAATCTATTGAAAAGTTTAAAAAACTTTAATTATTAAAGAAAAACAAAAAAACCCTTTAATATTCAATAATTAAAAATAAAAAATCCTGTGTACCCGTTAGTAATCATAAATTAATTGAAACATTATTCGTGAGTGTCCTGGCCTGCCCTGAATTCCTCCCTCTACAGCTCTGATGTTTTCCCTACCAGCTCTGTTCTGCTCTCATTTCACTGCCATTGACTCTCTAATTTAAAGTTTCAACCAAAACTCCTTCTCAAGTTCCATGGTTTCTTGTTGTTTACTAATATCTTCAACTTGGTATTTCAGAAACATTCCAAATTCCTGCCAAACATATTATGTTTCCTAAGATTCATTCTCAACTCTCTATTCCTACTGAAGGGCAGTGGTGGTTCAGCACTAAGGTTCTCTCCTTGCATGTAGGTGCCTTGGCTTTGATTCCCTAAATTGTACCTCTTGTGTACCCTCTGCCTATCTGCCAGTGCCCTGAATGTTGCTACAATGCTGACTAGGTTTCAGTGAGGCTTCAAGACTAAAACTTATTAGAAAGAATTAACTGATGATGTAATTCTAAAAATGAGATAATAAACCCCTATGGAGCACAGGAATGTGACCAGCTTGGAGATAGCACAGAGCAGGGCAGGATTTCAATCAGCTGTGCATGGAGTCACCATAAGAAAATGATTGATGCAGTAACAGCTACCATTTTTGTTGTTGGTAGGCATCACAACTCATAGCAACCCTATGGACAATAGATCTGGACCTCATCCTATCCGTCAATCTATTACATTGAGGGTCTTCCTCTCTTTTGCCATTCCTCCACATTTCCAAGCATGATGTTCCTCTCCAAGGAACAGCCTCTCCTAGTAACATGTTCAAAGTATGAAAGACAAAGTTGTGCCATCCTTGCCTCCAAGAAGCACTCTGACCAAACCTTTTCCAAGACATGACTGCTTGTTCCTTTGGCAGTCCATGGGATATTCAGTACTTTCTTACACCACCACAGTCCACACAGACATCAATTCTTCTGTCATCCTTATTTATTGTTCAGTTTTCAGACTCATAGTAAGTTATTGAAAAGATCCTGGCTTGAGTCAGGTACACCTTAGTCCTCAAACTGACATCATTACTCTTCAGTATTTTGGAGAGAACTTTAACAATGGCCTTGTGAAAAGCAACACATTGCCTGATCTCCTGACAGATGGTACCAATGGTATTTATTGTAGATCCAAGTAGGATGACCGTTAAAAATGTCAATCCTTTACCATCTAGCATAATGTTTACTATTGGCCCTGTAGTAAGTATTTTGTTTCTTGATGTTGAAATGTAATCCACATTGAAGGCAATAGTTTTTGATCTTCTGCAGCAAGATCTTCAGGTCAGCAAACAAGACGAGTCTTCAGTTTCATGAGAGTTCAGCCTCATAGATTATTTGCTCAATATACAGACTAAATAAATATGGAGAAAGGCTACCACTGCGCATCCTTTCTGGTTTTAACTATACAAGGTTCCCTTGTTCCATTTGAACGATAGCTTCTTGGTCTAGGTATAGATTTCGTATGCGTACCAGTAAGTGTTCTGGGATCCTCATTCTTCTCAATGTTAGCTATAGTTTGTTATGATACACATAGTTAAATGCCTTTGCATAGTCAATAAAACACAGATATTCTTCTGGTATTCCTCTGTTTTCAGCCAGGATCTAACTGACATTAGTAGTAACTTCCCCAGTGCCATGGCCTCTTCTAAATCTGGTAGTTCCCTATCAGTGTACTGTTCCAGCCATTTTTGGATGGTCTCCAGCAATGTTTAGCTTGAATGTGATATTAATGATAATATTTGATAATTTCCACATTCTTGGAATCACTTTTCCTGAAAATGGGAACAAATATTGATCTTTTCCAGTTAGTTAGTTGTGCCAGGCAATTGTTCTCCAAACTTCTTGGTCTACACTGTAAGTATGTCTAGGGAATCTGTTATTCACTGTTGGTGATAGTGTAAAATGGTGCAACCACTCTGGAAGGAGTGGCGCTTTCTTAAAAAGTTGGAAATAGAAAATACCATTTGACCCAGCAATTGTACTACTAGGAATATACCCTGAAGAAACCAGAACTACCACCTAAACAGATATATGCACACCCATGTTTATTGCTGCATTGCTCACAATAGCAAAGTTGGAAACAACCCAAGTGTTCATCAACAAATGAATGTATAGAGAAGGTGTGGTATACTCACACAACAGAATATTATGCAGCACTGAAAAACAAGGAACTCATGAAATATTATACAAAATGGGTGATCTTGGAGGACATTATGCTGGGTGAAATATCTCAGTCACATAAGGACAAATACTGCATAATGACACTGTTATAAAATAGGAATGACATGGGGGTTGGGGAAAACAAAAAGAAAAAAAAGAGTGTGTAAATAATGAACAATGCACTGAAACAGATGAAGGGGGAAAACTGTTTAAAAGGAATATATGGTTGGATATTATTTATATGACAATAGTGCAGAATAAGAGCTGCATAGCAAAGTGGACTGGGGGAGAGGGAAGCAATTGCAATAATGAAAAAAATCTTTTCAAAGAGAAAAGCGAACGGGATGGGGATAGGAAGAAGAATGTGCAACAATGAATGAAAATCCAGGTTTTCTGTAAACTTCCATTAAAATATCAATTTAAAAAATTTAAAAAAAACAAACATGTCATTTGATATCCCATATATTCCTGCAGTTTATTCTCTGACAGTGTCTGTAGTGCAGTTTCAATGTCTTCCTTCATTACCATTGTCTCTTGTTCATCTGTTATTTCCTGAAATTTTTCACTCTCGACCAATTCTTTTTGGTATAGTGATTCTATGTCTTCTTTTCATCTTCTTTTGATGCTTCCTAGATTGTTCAAGATTTTGCTCATGGCATTTCTCATCATTGCAATTCAAGGTTTGGATAAGTTTTGCAGTTCCTTCAAAGCTTGAGAAATGCAAAATCTCCCAGTCACAAACAGCTCAGGATAATAAAAGCAGCTCTAGTTTTAAATTATTTTTCTTCAACCATACTCAGTTGGTTGTTCTGTAATAATGTCCATTCTACCCCTCCAAATCCCTTGCAATCATAGTGCCTTTACCTTTAATGAAACGTTTTCAATTGTGTCCTAATTGGCCTCTTCTTCTGTCTCTCTGAGCCACCACCCAGCCTCACTCTACTAGAATGATTTTCCTAAAACACTGCCCTCAGCATGTCCCTCTGCTTTCATTTTTTCACTGCGTTTTAGACTCAGCAGGAGAGACCAAAACAAATAGAACAAACAAAAGCAACCAGAAACAAAATCCCTGCCATCCAAACAGATTCTAATCCCTATTGGCCCGTGTAGGATACAGAAGAACAGTCCACAGGATTTTCAATGCTATATGTCTGTATAGAAGTAGACTGCGTTTTCTTTTTTGTTTTTGATTGGTTTGCTTAAATGAAGAGCAGCTGGTGAGTCTGAACCACCAACCTCTTGATTAGCAGCCAAATTCTTTAACCACTGAGTCACTTGGGCTCCTTAGGTCTGAAATCTACCTCCATGCAGATTCATGACACTCTCTTTCAAGTGGCACCTTTACTGTTTCACCTGTATTGACTCACTAATGGTACACTGTCATCTCTGCCCTCATCCCTGGACTCAGATCCATCCTCACCCTTGTCATTTCATAATGTGAAAACTGAGCTCAACAGTTATCTCCTGTTAGAGCCATTTCCAGACTCCAGACCTATTTGAGCCTGAGTGTCTCTTGAGACTCCTACTGTGACTACATTTCCCTTCCCAAGTCATACTCAGAATTGGTAAGACACCCATCAACCCTACTTTAAAAGACCGCATGCATAGTTCTTTAATGGTTTAATGTGCTGAGATCAGCAGATTCGTTATTGCCCTACTGCTGTTCTCCCACACCCAGCAGTAGCGTTTTCTGTTTCTGGCCATTTTGGCTCATTTATGAGGACATTTACCCCATCCAACCATGATTCTAGTTCTTAGTCTCTAGATCTTCCTGATGACTTTAATCACTTATTGACAGGAACTGTCTGACACTGCTTGATCTCATAAACATTAGATGCACAAATATTGCCTTGAAAATTTCCAAGAACAAAGATTCAATAGTCAATTAGTATTTTTATTGTTAGCTGTCATGGAGTCAACCTCTGACTTATTGTTACCTCATTGCAGTAGAACAAAACTGCACTGTTTTGCAGGCTGCAGAGGTGTGCACCCTCTTTACATCTGGCTATGTGGTAAAGTGGACCATTGTGATCCATGGGATTTTCACTGGCTGATTTCTGGAAGTAGATCACCAGACTTTTTACAGACTTAATACGTTTTAGTCTGTAAGCAGTGCCAAAATCTGTTTAGCATCAGAGCAACAGACAAGCCTCCACTGACAGCCAGGTAGTGGCCACACTTGAAGTGCACTGGGCAGAAATGGAACCTGGGGCTACTGCATCAAAGGGGAGAATTATACCACTCAATTCCCACTTCCTGTCTCAAGCAAAAGACATGATCTCTATTACTGGATTCAAGAGGTGAGATATGGTAGAAAGAATGAAATGGTTTCTTGAAGTGATTCTAATTTTCACTCACACGTAGTATCTCTTTAGGTCTTTTCATGGAAAGTGTGTTTAACAATAAGAGTACACTGAAACAGTACCTTTACTATTGTAGAATGAACAACTTCAGAATTCATGACAATTTCTGAATTTACATTTTTAGGGTCACTATGGACTAAGGAAAGTTGGGAACTCTGGTGGCCTAGTGGCAAGAAGCTGTACTGCAATTCTGAAGGCATTGAGTTTGAATCCACCAGATGCTCCATGTGAGGATGGGCAATCTCCTCCCATGCAATTAACTGCCTCTGAAAACCCACTGGAGGGTTGGCTATGGCTTGGTTCTGACTCAATGGTACACAACAGCATGGATGAAGGAGAATTTTCCCAAGGCAGGCTATTTTCTTCTCCCAGCTGAAGGCAGTAACACATTAACACAAACATTTTGTAATAAAAAAAAATCCTGCTTAGCCCAAGCTAACCTTCATCTCTCCCATATAGGTGAGAGGCATTCGGATGACTTCAGTATCAAGACAGTGGAACTCAGTTCATGTTTTACAGGTTGGGGTGAAGGAGGGGATCATCTGAGTAGGTTGTAATTGTTTTATTTTTGCTTTTATTAACATCTGAGGAAGTAAAGCCAGGTGACATCAACAAGAGTTGGTACTAGCTGGGCTAAATGCCAATGATAAATACCATTCATTAAGTCACCGACAAGCATTTTTAAACTTAGCTCCTTCTTCCAAGTAAGTTCTTTACAAGAATCATTAGTAACAGCAGATTATGTACTTGAGAAATATTTCCTATAACCTTGACTTAAAAGACATCATCTCTCTTTAGAAACGTGGTTATTAGACATAACTGACTTTTTTTCCCTGCTTTAATTGTTTCGGGTGTGGTGGTTTTTTTTGTTTGTTTTTTTTTTTTTACTGACTGACTTTTAAGTGGCTGTATTTGCTGAATAAAATGTTGAAATGAGTTATAGTGTGGACAAGAGTATTAAAAGGCATTTAACAAAATCATGTCAATTAAGTTATTTTTACAAATTTCAGTGCTTTAGATTAAGAGTAAGATGAAGGAATTAGAATCATATTGTTAAATGTCTGAAAATAAAGTGATAACACACTTTCCTTTTTATGGCCATTTATACCATACACACATCAATATAAATCTATGTAACCATCAACTTTCAGTGACCCTGTGCAAGTCCTTTCACTTCTCTGAGTCTCAGTGTCTTCATTAACTCCATAAATGAGCACTCGCACAAGGAATATGCCAGTAGTGACATGCTCTGATAATGCTGAAATCTGTGAGTGCTGGAACTCAATAGGACCGCACGATTTTCCTATAGCTCTCTATCAGTGAAAAATATTGAACTTTCCTTCTCTGCTGGGTTTCCCCTTTACAAGGATTCCAGTTCTTACAGAATTTACTGTGTTTGAAAGGTACAGTGTGAAATAGGAGATACTGAAATCACTTGTTAGTGCCATCGTATAGGTTCTGGCTTATAATGATCATATATACAATGAGCCTGCATTCATTCGATCCCACATCATCCTCACAATTGCTGATGCACTTGAAGCCACTGTTGCAGCCACTGTCTAAATACATCTTGTTGAAGATGCTTTTTTTTTTTTGCTGATGCTTGACTTTATCAAGGATAATAATCCTCTCCAGGGACTAGTCTTCCTAATGACATGCCCAAAGGAGGTGAGATAAAGCCTCACCACCCTCACTTCTAGGGAGCATTCTGGTTATAATTTTAAGACAGATTTATTTGTTATAGATTCCTTGAAAATAAATAGGTTTTGACATTAAGAGATTGATACTTATTCTAAGTTGTGGTTGCTGATTGCCTTCTGGTCATGCATGACTTGACTCTATGAACAAAAGGCCTGGAGCCCCTCTATAACTCTACATTTATCAAAGTTCATAGTGTTTCTGGAGGTATGTTGTTTAGGAAGTGGATGCAACTACTGCTTCCAAACCTGTCATAGTATTTTATTATTGTTATGTGCCATTGTGTTGCCTGTGATGTATAGCGACCCTATGTACAGGAGCTCTGAACCCTTCCCTGTCCTGAGACAGTCTAACAGACTCCAACACACCAAGCCTCATTGCCCTCTAGTCACTGTATCAATCCATCTTATCTGGGGTCTTCCTCTCCTGCACTGTCCATCCACCTGTCTGAGCATGACTTCTTTCTCCCAGGACGGATCTCTCCTGACCACGTGCCCAAAGTAAGTGAGGTGGAACTTCAAAATCCTAGCCTCCAAGGAGGCTAAATTACTACACAGAAAATGCAACTAGTTCTTTCCTGACTAAATAAATCAGTTCTTCAACTGAATACTTAGTGCAATGAAATGGCATGTATCTGGAGTTCTAATTGATGGTTATTTAGTAAGCATATCTTCCTGCAATTTTAATCATTTATAGAAAGTGGGAAAACATTCAATTGTTAAACTAAGATAACTTTTACTATGCAATCTCTTCACATGCAATTTATAGCTTCCGCAAAGCCAACGATGGGTTCCATCTCAATGGCAATGAGATTGAACGTGAGAAGAGTTATTACGAAGCCCTGGCGGTACAAAGGCTAAGTGTTCAGTCATTAACTAGAAAGCCAGCGGTTCGCATCCACCAGTTACTCTACAAAAAAAAAAAAAAAAAAAAAAAGACTTGGAGATTTAATCCCATAAAGAATATTATCTACTAAAGCTCTCTGTCCTATAGGGTCACCATGACTCCTGATTCATGGCCTGATTTGATTGCACACAAAACAATGTAATAGTAGCCAAATCAGACATGTGATTAAATGTGCATACACACACAGTAGATTAAAAATTAGACTCATGTAACACTACAAAACAAAGCAAAAACTCTGAAAAAGCAAAAGTTAAAGAATTAGGGGGCGAAATCTACTGGGCAGATGTGAAACACGAAGTCATTAAGGGTAAATGTTCAACCACGTAATACAGATTACACGACCAAAATAATCAGAGAGTAGAGCAGAAAGTAAGTGAATCAACATTTATATTTGGTGGTATTGACATAAATCCTGTCGTCCACTGACAGTGAATAAGTTCACACTCACAACAGCACTACAGGACAGGGTAGAATTGTCCCTTGGGGCTTCTGAAAACAAATCTTTAAAAGAGCAAACTGTTGTACTCGCTTAGGAAACATGGATTGTAAAACTGCAACAATACAGAGAAGATTAGCATGGCCCCTGTGGAAGGGTAACATGCAAAAGAGTAGCCTCTTTTTCATGGTAAGTGCTTGACAGGTTTGAACCACCAACATTTTGATTAGGAGCTCAGTGTTTACCTTGCAGTGCCACCAAAGCTTCTAGTACTAATAAGCCTTTTAGTAACTAATAGATCAAAGGGACTAAAAGAAGTAAAATAAGATTAAAAAATAATAAAATAATTAAGCTTGAACTTATGTGCATATAACAATTAGGACTGAACAACAAAGGATGTTGGGTGTGTTGGGTTTTTTTACTTCATACTACATACAATATACATTGCTTGGATTTAAGAACTAAATGTGAGCAGTGTAAATGTAAAACCAAATAAGTAGGCATATTTCTTTAAAACTGTTAAGAGATTGTTGTTGTTATGTGCCGTTGAGTCACTTGCGACTCATAGCGACCCTATGTACAACAGCTCTAAACCCTGCTCTATCCTGTGCCAATCGCACTGTCTCTGACACACCCATCCCGATTACCCCAGTCACTGAATCAATCCACCTCATAGAGGGCCTTCCCCTCCTGCGCTGTCCCTCCACCCTCCCAAGCATGATGTCCCTCTCCAAGGATCTCTCCCTCCTTACAACATGTCATATTTTATATATAACTATATATAATTATATACATAACTATAGAAGAGATTGAGATTGTTAACAACTTTAGTCTGCTTGGCTCCACCATCAACACTCTTGGCACCAGTAGCCAGGAAATCAAGAAACGTTTTGCAATGGGAATGTCTGCTGTTAATGACCTCTCCAGGATACTGAAGAGCAATGGTGACATTCTGGGGACTAAAGTGTGTCTGATACAGGCAATGGTCTTTGCAATCACTTGTTATGCATCAGTGAGTTGGACAGCGACTAGGGAGGATAGAAGGAGAATTGGTGCCTTTGAGCTGTGGTGCTGAAGAAGAGTATTGAATGTACCGTGGACTGCCAAGAAAACAAACAGATTCATCCTGGAGAGGGTTAAACCAGGATGCTCCTTGGAGGCAAGGATTGTGGGCCTTTGTCTGACATACTTTGGACATGTTGTAAGGAGGGACCGGTCCTTGGAGAGGGACATCATGCTTGGGAGGGTGGAGGGACAGCGCAAGAGGGGAAGGCCCTCTATGAGGTGGATTAATTCAGTGACTGGAGTAATCGGGATGGGTGTGTCAGAGGCAGTGCCGACTGGCACAGGACAGAGCAGGGTTTAGGACTGTTGTACAAAGGGTCGCTATGAGTTGCAAGCGACTCGACGGCACATAACAACAACAACAACAAACATATATAACTATCTTTTATGTGTGTATGTGTGTGTGTGTGTGTGTGTGTGTGTGTGTGTGTGTATAGTTAATTAACTATAGCAAAATAGAAGAAATATGAAGATCTCTGGTAGGGACAATGAGCAAAAGGGATTCATATATGGGAAATCCCAGGGTCCTAGTGAGGATATATGAGATATGTTTTGTTTGAAAAGATGCCCAAACTTGTGTTTACTGCTGTTATTGTTAGCTGCCTTCGAGTCAAGCATGACTAATAGTGACACTGTGAACAACAAATTAAAGCACCATTTTATATCCATTATATTTGGTAAAATTAGGAAGATAGTGTCAACTATCAGCCAGGGTATGAGGGAATGAGATATATCATGCTTGGCTGGTGGCAGCATAACTAGTACATGAGTTAAATTCTAAGATCTAATAATTCCAGGCCATCATCTTCACAATTACTTGCTATGCATCAGAGAGCTGGATAATGACTAAAGATGACAGAAGAATTGATGCCTTTGAGTTGTGGTGCTGGAGAACAGTCTTGAACATATCATGGACTGCCAAGAAAATGAAAAGATCTGTTTTGGAGAGGGTGAAACCTAGTTTCTCCTTGAAGGCTAGGATTTTGAAGCTCCATCTCATATATTTTGGGCATGTAACCTGGAGGGAAAGGACCTTGGAGAAGGACATCATGCTTAGAAGGATAGAAGGACAGTGCAGGATAGGAAGATCCCAGATGAGATGAATTGATACTCCTAGAACAATAGGGGTAGATATGTTGGAGTCAGAGAGACTCTAGTGGAGGGCAGACTTCAGAGTTGTTGTATATAGAGTCTCTATTGAGTCACAGGTGACTCAATGGCACATAATAACAACAAAAATAATTATATACTTAGTTTTATACATAGGCATAAATCTATCCAATGGCCACTGAGTAGGTGTTCATGAATAATGACCTTCTAGGACAGAATGGAATGGCTCCATAGATGTTTTGTGGTCTTTTTTCCCTCTCCACTAGTTTGTTTACAAAATTTGAATATGAATTTGAACAGATTCTTTCCATTTCCCTCATCCCACACACCCACCCACCGAATTGTACAACCCCATGATTAATCCCCCACCCCCTGCACATCCACATCCCTCTGCTTCCAGCCTCTCCCACCCCTCTTGGATCTTTATACTTATTCTACAATAATGCTCTTACACAATACTTATCCTTGTGGGACTGAGTTAGTTCATGCAACATAATGCTCTCCAGTCCCTCCCAAGTTAGGTAATAATTTAAAAAATTATTGCTCCTGCATGCTACATAATATTCAATTGTGTGAATGTACCATAATTTTTTAATCCATTCGTTTGTGGGTGGATGTTTGGGCTGCTTCCATGTTCTTGTGATAGTGAATAATGCTGCTATGAACAATGCTGTACAAATCTCCGGTTGTGCCTCAGTTCTCATATTCTCAGGGTATATTCCAAGTAGTGCAATAGCTGGGTCATACGTAATTTTAATGTTCATCTTTATAAGGAAGAGCCAAACTGCCTTCCACAATGATTGTACCATTTTACAATCCCACCAACAATGTGTGAAAGTTCCTTTCTCACCACATCTTCTCCAACATGTATTACTTGCTGCCTTGTTAAACTTTGCCACTGTTACTGGAGGTGAGATGGTATCTCATTGTGATTTTGATTTGTATCTTTCTTACTGCCAGTGATTTGGAGCATTTCTTCATATGTCTGTTTGTCATTTAAGGTTGATCAGAGATCTGGGAGTAAAGCCCAAAACCAAAACTGTTGGTCATAAGAGACAAACTGGGAACAAGCTTAGAAGCACTAGTCCAAGGTATAAAGAAACTGCCAAGTACAACCATAAATGCACAAGCTAAAGAGGATAAAATCAATGCATAAGACCTTCTAAAGATTAAACCTCTGTGGAAATAAAAAACTTTTTTCTAGCAGGGTGAAAAGAAAGCCTACAGACTGGGAACAAACATTTGAACAAGAATCTTATAACAAAAGTTTACAGAATATTCCTGGGCCTCCACAAGAAAAAAAAATGGATAACCAATTACAAAATAGGCAAAAGACATGGAAAGAATCTCACAGAGAAGATATTCAAACGGCTCCATAGGTTTTTAAATGTTGCAAATCTTTACAAGCACAGATAGAAAAATTTTCTCCCCACAGAACAATTTTTGTTGTTGTAGATGTTATCTAACTGACTTCCTATCATAGCAACCGTTTAAACTATGCCAAATCTTGCATCATCCTCACAATCTACAGTGTTTTGTGCACTGTTTACTCACTGTGTCAATTGTCAATTTATCTCATGGAGGGTCTTCCTCTGATTCCTAACCCTTTACATTACCAAGCAAAATCTCTCTCTCCAGATATTAATTCCTCCAGAAAATGCTTCCAAGGAGTACTCTGAATGCATGTCTTTCACAACATAAACTAATTACTGGCAAAGTCTTAAAAGAAAATAAAACTCACAACTAACCAATGACACATTAGCATTTTTGGTTCCTGAGTTCCAAGGCCCATGACCAAAGTGGAAACGTGTTATCATAAAGAAGTTCTGTCTTCTGGATGAAGCTGACCCCTTGCTATTCCTTTTGAGTGGTGAGAGCATGCACAGAGGGTCTGTGTATGTGAGAACAAACTGGCATATCAGTGTGTTCTCACAGAGGAAATGCTTTGCTAAACTATACTGCATTCAAAACAGTTAGACAAACAGGGATGTTAGAGATTGCTGGCCAGGAAGACAGTGGCTCACTGTTACATGAATTAAAGGGTTTAAATGGAGGGAGAGAAAAGCTGTTTGGTGTTATATAAGAAGGAATAATTAGAAATGGAAAGAACAGGGAGAACCAGAAACATTTGAGAGGTGGAAGGATCCTTGACTTCAGTTTTGGAGAAAAAGAAAGTTCTTTGAGCATAGTGCACCACTGCCCAAGCCCTGTGGGGGCCGAGTCTAGGAAACAGGCAAGGTGTAGGTGGGGCGGGTAGTTGTCACATTCAGCTGCTAATCAAAAGGCTGGAGATTGAATTCTGCCCAGAGGTGCCTCAAAAGAAAGGCTTGGCAATATACTTCTGAAAACACTGTCAATGAAAACCACACAAGGCATAGTTCCACTCTGACAAACTTGAGGGTAACCAAGAGTTGGGGCTGAGACAATTGCAGGTATTTTTTGTTGTTGTTGCTATTGTTTTTTTTCTTGCTTGGCTTTTTTGTTGTTCTCTACCGATTGTGTCAAAGGACATGTTGACTGTCAGGTGGCTGTTACTGGAAATCAGACAGCATCCTGATACAGCTTCTAAAAACTCACTAGAGGATCAATTATGAGTCAGATCCAATTTGACAGTACATAACAACAACGTGGTGAGTGTGTGTGTGTGTGTGTGTGTGTGTGTGTGT
>NW_006399801.1:1862926-1875411 GCF_000299155.1 Elephantulus edwardii | reverse complement strand
AAATCATATCAATATTTGGAAGATCTACATACCTCAGTGAACTAATAACGTTCAAATGTGGGTAAAAACCCATCAAAGGGCATGACAGACCAACTGATTTTAATAAAGAAGAGTAAACAGATTCACGGAGCCTGCATGACAACTAACCTTTATATTATGAATATGTTTTAACTCTGCCTAGTATTGAATAGCATTTGGTATGCTCTGGTTTATTCACTTGTTTATTTTTCTTTCCTGACTGGAATAAGAACTGTATGAGGGAAGAATTTTGCCTCTTTCCTTTATCATTATACTCCTCGAGCTTGGAGTAATACATGGCATGGAGCAGACGCTCCATAATGATGTTTGGCATTATAAATACAAGTTGGAACAGTGTTTAGCCCTTATAGTCTGGAGATTCAAGAATTTCTAATGATTTCAGGGGAAAAAAAGGTATAAGACATATGGTAATCAGAATAAATTTTAAAACATTTTTATACATAAATACCTAACCCAGAGGGATTAGTAGGTAAGAAATTGTGTGGCCAACCCCAAAGCCAGAAGTTTGAGTCCATTAACTGCTCTATGGGAGAAAGCTAGGCAATCTCTGCTCTATGTAATTTACAGCCTCTGAAATAGCTGGAAAATCAACTCTGATTTGATTTTGACTCAGTGACAATGAACAATAAATTATATATTTTATGTATGTGAAGAGGTGTCCCTAGTTTGTCAATGAGATGAGATACAGTTAGCTTACAATTGATTACTAACACGATTTGAAACGCCCAACAGTTTACCCCCAGCTTTTAAGTAAATCAAACACTTACCCACCAGGACCAAACCAACTTTTAAATACAATGGCCTGCCCACCAGATCATGATTGTCTTCATAAGAGGCTTCCCATCAAAGCTGATTGTAAACGAGATCAAGTGTAGTTCATCAAAATCCTATGCACTTTGTAACCAGGGACTCAAACTCCAATTTCATTGTCATCTAGTGGATTCCAACTCACGGAGACTTTATAGTACTAAGTCAAACTACCCCATAAGGTTTCCAAAGCTTTTCGGAAGCAGACCTTCTCATCCTTCTCCCTCAGAGTGGCTGGCAGACTTTTCAGTTCGTGGTCAATTCTTAACTGACCGCATCACCAGGGCTGCTTAACCAGAGACTCACTCAAAATTCAAATGCATTGCTTTGGAGTCAGAGCTGACTACTAACTCAGACCCATCACTGGATTTCTGAGGCTATAAAATGTGTGGGAGGAGAATGTTCCTGTTTCTGCTGCTGGATTCGAACTACCAGACAAGGAAGGCCTTCGGGTTAGCAGCACAACTTCCTACAGACTAGGCCCCAGAGCTCCCTATGTGAAACAGCATGGCTAGAGGATGCCTCTATGGTGTGATGAATTTTTTTTAACCTAGCAAAGCTATGTTTACAACCTATTTCCTCTAGATTATTTATATAATTAAAAATACAATTTCAGGATAAGAATAAATATGGATCTTTTCCAGTCAGTTGGCTAGGAAGTAGTCCTCCCGATTTCATGGCACAACATGATGAGCACATCCAGAGCTGTTTATCGAGAAAAACATGATCCATCATAGTGTAGAAATTATCAAACAATATCACTAATATCACACACAAGGAAAATCCTGCTAAAGGTTATCCAAAAACAACTGGAACAGTACATGGACAGAAAACTGTCAGAAGTGTAAGCTGGGTTTGGAGGAGGCCATGGCACTAGGGACATCATGTTGTTGTTGTTATTATGTGCCATTGAGCCACCTGGAACTAATATCAAATCTATATAAAATAGCTCTGAACTCTGATCTATCCTGACTCTGACAAACCTAATGCCATTGTCCCAGTTAAGTGTCAATCCATCTCATCTGGGATCTTCCTCAACTATGTTGTCCCTCCACCCTTCCAAGTATGATGTCTATCTACAAGAACATGAGATGGAGCTTCAAATTCCTTGCCTCCAAGAAGAGACTTGGTTTCACCCTCTCCAGGACAGACCTATTCGTTCTCCTGTTTCACCCTCTACAAGACAGACCTATTTGTTTTCCTGGTGGTCCATTGTCAAATTACTTAATGGAGAACAATGTGTAGCAAAGAAGCAAAATCATAATACTAGAAGCCAAATTCTAATCTAAAATAAATTGAATTATGTAGGAAAAAAAATACAATTCCATATGCAGCTATATAAACTGGATATAGACAACAAAAGAAATGGTTTTCATTCAAGGTCAGCCAAAAATTTTTAACATCCTTGGTGGGATTTTTGGTATTGGTCTTCATTGGGGAAGAAATTGGTGTTGATTTATGTAATCTCCAAAATTCATCCTGATAATTACATTCCATGACAGTCTAGGTAGAGGGAGGGAAAATATCTGTATAGTGTTTCAAAAGTTTGCTTCTTATTTTGTTAATTTTACCTATTCATCTACTGAAGATGAGAAATGTATTTGATGTCATCCTCCATTATAAAAAATATCTTCCAATTGTGTTCCAAAATTCATTTCACGAATAGAAAGATACGTATTGGTTGCCTTTACTGTTTTAAAACAGCATTTAATTTGGTGGCCTAGTGGGTAAGAATAGCACTCTCAATTCAAAGGCACGTGGTTCAAATTCACTAGCTGCTCCTGGGAAGAAAGATGAATAATCTCCACACATGTACTGAATGAAAGGTCTGCTATAAGATGGTTTTGATACAAGGAGATATAATAAAAGCAACAAATTAAGAAAATCCACAGCCAAACATATACCAATTTAACTGTTCCTTTGCAATCAACATATACTTACTGCTATCTAGTTTTTGTACATGTTTTACATATACAAAAAAAAAACTAGATAGTAGTGAGTATATGTTGATTGCAAAGGAACAGTTAAATTGTTATATGTTTGGCTGTGGATTTTCTTAAAATCTGTGGATCTGTGTCGATCATAACAAACTGTGGCTGACTCTGAGAAGAATGGGAATCCCAGAACACTTGATCGTTCTAATGCGAAACTTATACTGGGACAGGAGGCAGTCGTCAGAACAGAGCAAGGGAACACTGCATGGTTCAAAATTGGGAAGGGCGTACGCCAGGGATGCATCCTATCTCCATACCTTTTCAACCTATATGCAGAACAGATTATCCAGGAGGCTGGGCTCTATGAGGAGAAATGTGGGGTCAAGATTGGTGGACGATTTATCAACAATCTGCGTTATGCGGATGACACAACCCTGCTTGTTGAAACTGAGGAGGACCTGAAGCACCTGCTGCAGAGTGTCAAGGACTGCAGCCTACAATATGGATTGAGGCTCAATGTCAAGAAGACTAAGATTCTCACCACTGGACCAATTGGCAGCATCAGGATGGATGGTGAAGAGATTGAGATTGTACACAGCTTTAGTTTGCTTGGCTCCATAGTCAACAGTCTTGGCACCAGCAGCCAGGAAATTAAAAGGCGCATTGCCATGGGAAAGTCTGCTATTAGGGACCTCTCCAAGGTGCTGAAGAGCAGTGGTGTCTCTCTGGAGACTAAGGTGCGTCTGATACAGGCCATGGTCTTTGCTATCACTTGTTATGCATCAGAGAGTTGGACAATGTCTAAGGAGGATAGAAGGAGAATTGATGCCTTTGAGCTGTGGTGCTGGAGAAGAGTATTGAGAATACCATGGACTGCTAGGAAAACAAACAGATTTGTCCTGGAGAGGGTTAAACTGGGTGGCTCCTTGGAGGCAAGGATTCTGAGGCTCCGTCTAACTTACTTTGGACATGTTGTGAGGAGAGACCGGTCCTTAGAGAGGGACATCATGCTTGGAAGGGTGGAGGGACGGCACAGGAGAGGAAGGCCCTCTATGAGGTGGATTGATTCAGTGACTGGGATAATTGGGATGGGAGTGTCAGAGACAGTGCGATTGGCACAGGACAGAGCAGAGTTTAGGGATGTTGTACATAGGGTCGCTATGAGTCGCAGGCAACTCGACAGCGCATAACAACAACATCTAGTTTTTAGGGAGCTCTGGTGGCCTACTGGCAAGAGGCTGTGCGGCAATCTCTAAGGCAAACAATAGTTCCAGGCCACTAAATGCTTCACTGGAGATGGCTGGGCAATCTCTTCCTGTGTGATTAATTGCCTCTGAAAACCTGCTGGAGGGTCAACTATGGGTCAGTTCCGACTCTATAGTACACAACAAAACCACTTAGCTTTTAGCTAAACCTCTTATTGTTGCTGTCACTCTAACACCATATGTTGTGAAGAGATTGCCCATCCTTCTCCTGTGGGGCAGGTGATGGCTTGCCTTTCTATTACAACACAGCTTCTTAGCACTAGGCCACCTGAGTCACTAGGAAAGAGACTAGAGAATCTAACGTATGCTCGTTTTTTTCTGTCTTTATAATCATCCTTCTCTAAGCATGAAGACTCTTAGTAATTACAGCAATCTTAATCTTAGGTATAGAAAGGAAGAACTACAAACCATCTTTTAAAAAAATCAGCCAATGAAAAATCCCTAGGAAATGCAATAATCCTATCTCACTGTGCATGGAGTCGCCATGAGTTGAGAACAAGATCACTGGAAACTGGTTGGGTTTTTTTGTTTGTTTGTTTTTGTTTTTGTTTTTTTTAATGAAAACATAGGGGCTACTTGGGAGGAGCAAGCGAGCGAGCAGCCTTACCTTTTACCGTCACGTGGACGCTCTGGCTGGTGGAGAGCTGCGGCTGGACCAGGACGTTGCACGTGTACTCCCCCTCGTCTACTTCCTTTTGTACATCTGAGAGTTTGAGGGTTCCATTGTTCTCAAATGCCACTTGGCGGTGGTTAAAAGGAAGCAGATTAGAGTTCTTGTACCATTTAATGGAGTAATATGGGTAGCCAATCACACGACAGTGAATGTATGTATCCCGTCCTGCTATTGCTGTGATATTTTTCATTGGTCTTATGCTCGCAGGCCCTGGAGAGACATAAAGAAACTCTTGAAAATAATTGAAGGGTACATTTCACGTGGGGAAAATGGGTATATTTTGCCTGGAAAAAGCAGGTTGTTTTCATGGAAGCACATCTTTACAAGTATTTTTAAAAACCCAAAATTCTATATTGACATTTATTCAAAGAAGTTCTTATTTCAAAGAAACTGAGAAGAGTGTACCACTTATTAACTAGTTTTCTTAAAATGTTTTGACTTGCCAAATAAAAGGCAATTTAACCAATAAACATGTAACTAGTCTACACTGGGAAGTCATGCTTGTGTGAAAACACTGGCCATAATTGATAAACTGCTTAAGTCTTTCTAGAAAATATATTATGACGATGGAGTTTATGCCATGTTGCACTACGAATGTTGGTTAAAAACCATGTACATAAAGGCTTACCATGAATGTAGTAAAACAGAAGAGATGACGGAAGGGGCATGCAGAGCAAAAACCAAGAAAGAAAAGATCAAGTGGGAAAATCTAAGAGTTAAAAAAAGATACAAAGAAACAAGCTGACTAAATAAACTGAAATGCCATTTCCAACATTAACCCAATCAGTGCCATTCCGGAGTCGGAAGGAAACAGTAGGAAATGGGAAGCAACAGATCATCCGTTCTGGCATTCCAAGACTCAGTTCGGTGCATGCAGAAACCTCCTTCTCCACTACAATGAGTCATGTGTGTTTTTTTTTGAGGAGCTGATTTGACAAGCACCTCTTACGTTTATTCGAGCCTGGTACAGGACGACTCCCGCCGAGTTGTTGGCAGTACAGCGATAGACTCCCCCATCGCGGACCTGAGAGCTGGAGATGTTCAGGTAGCTGACCACGTTGCCCTCTGATGTGATCATCTGGCTGATGCGATGACCGCCTCCCTTGAGGATCGGGTCATCGTCCAGGGTCCACGTGATCGTGGGCAATGGGGTTCCCTTTACATTGCACATGAGGGAAACGGGTTCGGCTGGACTCACTACTTTTTCACTAAAGGCAGAAATAATTTTGGGAGTTCCATCTGCAGAAAGACAAATTACGGCAGAAAGTGGCAAATACAAATCACTAAACAAATGTCAAGTACATTTAGTTAATGATCAAGACACAGATGCAGTGGCTACCAAGTATGTCTGGCTTTACTAGAGGAGCTAAAATTGCATGCAGATAATAAGATTTCAAATTCCACATGAATAATAAGATTTTCAATATTTTCAAAATAGGTAAATACAATACCAGCAAGACTTAATGCACCACAACTACATTTCCAAATGTCATAATAAAAAAAATAATAGTGTAACTCAGATGTTCATAGTTAGCCATGCCAGCTTCTAACAAGATTACAATTCAAAACTATATCCACACCCAAAATTGTAAACATAAAGGAAATCCATACACCAAAGTGAATTTGTCTTTGTACTTCCTTCTCACGCTAATTCCTTAAGTGTTACTCATTCAGCAATTGTGTAGAGCAATAAAACAAATAAGAAACTGACGATCTCACCTTCATGATTTTCTCAAAAGAAAAAATACTTTGTTGTTTCAAGGATAAATGGTCAGTGCATATAAAAGTACATGAAGGCTCTGAGAATGAATAATGTTGGCCCTATGAGCATATTCTCTATCTCTCTACATGTAGTTTAAGTACTATGGGTATATAATTCATCATGTACATGGAGATGGAGCTCAGATTGAAATAAAATTATTAGTAATTATGTCAGGAGAACACACACAACTTAAGACTGTTCCATACAAACTGAGGTCTTAATGTGAGAGAGTTTTTCATAGGACCTTCTAAGAATTCTAAAGCATTCAGCAAAAGCAAACCATCACTGTTATTCTATCACTTTTGTGCCCTTTCTTTTCATGTTTTCATATGTCAAATAACATGTTAAATATACTAATATGTTTCATATGTTCTTTCTTTTAATGCTTCCATATGTTTTCCTTCTGGTCAGTTTTTCTACTGTTGGTAAATAGATACAAATATATTAAAGAAATAATGATGTTGTTGTTGTTGTTGTTGTTGTTATGTGCCATCGAGTCGCTTGCAACTCATAACGACCCTACGTACAACAGCCCTAAACTCTGCTCTGTCCTGTGCCAACCGCACTGTCTCTGACACTCCCATCCGGATTATCCCAGTCACTGAATCAATCCATCTCATAGAGGGCCTTTCCCTCCTGCACTGTCTCTCCACCCTCCCAAGCATGATGTCATTCTCCAAGGACCAGTCTCTCTTCACAACATGTCCAAAGTATGTTAGACAGAGTCTCAGAATCTTTGCCTCCAAGGAACCACCCGTTTTAACCCTTTCCAGGATGAATCTGTTTGTTTTCCTAGCATTCCATGGTACTCTCAATACTCTTCTCCAGCACCAAAGCTCAAAGGCATCAATTCTCCTTCTATCCTCCTTCGTCATGTCCAACTCTCTGATGCATAACAAGTGATTGTGAAGACCATGGCCTGTATCAGACACACCTTAGTCTCCAGAGAGACACCATTGCTCTTCAGTACTTTGGAGAGGTCCCTAACAGCAGACTTTCCCATGGCAATGCGCCTTTTAATTTCCTGGCTACTGGTGCCAAGAGTGTTGACTGTGGAACCAAGCAAACTAAAGCTATGAACAATCTCAATCTCTTCACTATCCATCCTGATGCCGCCAATTGGCCCAATGGTCAGAATCTTTGTCTTCTTGACATTGCGCCTCAATCCATATTGGAGACTACAGTCTCTGACCCTCTGCAGCAGGTGCTTCAGATCCTCCTCAGTTTCAGCAAGCAGGGTTGTGTCATCTGCATAACTCAGATTGTTGATAAATCGTCCACCAATCTTGACCCCACATTTCTCCTCAGAGAGCCCAGCCTTCCGGATAATCTGTTCTGCATATAGGTTGAAAAGGTATGGAGATAGGATGCATCCCTGGCATACGCCCTTCCCAATTTTAAACCATGCAGTGTTCCCTTTCTCTGTTCTGATGACTGCCTCCTGGTCCAAGTATAGGTTTCACATTAGAACGATCAAGTGTTCTGGGATTCCCATCTTCTCAGAGACAGCCACAGTTTGTTATGATCCACACAGTCAAACGCCTTTGCATAGTCAATGAAACACAGATAGACATTCCTCTGGTATTCTCTGCTTTTAGCTAAGATCCATCTAACATCAGCTACAATATCCCTAGTATTACGACCCCTTCTAAACCCAGTCTGGACTTCTGGTAGTTCTCTGCTAATGTGCTGTTCCTGTCATTTTTGGATAATCTTCAGTAGAATCTTGCTTGCATGTGAAATCAGTGAGATTGTTCTGTAGTTTCCACATTCTGCTGAGTCACCTTTCTTTGGGATGGGAACAAATATAGATCTCTTCCAGTCAGTTGGCCAAGTGGATTCAGAAGTCAAAAGAAGAAAAGGTACCAATAAGCCTGACTTGTGAGATACATAAATGAACATTGTAGTTTCCTCCCTAAACATTAATAAGTGATTCTGACATAAATGTTCACTTCCAAAGTGGTTTATGGGTCTAACTATAAACAATGTCTAAAAAGGATATTTTTGAGGTTTTTCCTAAAATAATTTTGAACGCATTTAAAATATTTATCAGCTTTTAGATTTTCATTACAAAAGTACTATAAATTTATTATGGAAAAATTAGAAGGTCTAGGTAAACATGCAGGTAGAGGGACAACAAAACTGAGAAGAGCCCGCATTTTGAGCATTTTAAATTCTCCTGACCACAGAATCATTCATCACCCCATAGGCCTGTTTCTGCAACCAGGTGGACCAGCTGAACACTTCATGAGTTGTGGAACCATACGGTCTACCAACATCCATTCTCAAATCCCTTAATTTTAACATCTTCATTATGACTTTATATAGATTCTTCAAATAATTGAAAAAGATTATTTCATCTTCAGCAGAGGAAACTAATGTTCAGCCAGCTGGGGACTTACATTCATAGGTAGTACATGCCGGTGTCCTAGGATAGCAAATATTTTTCTTATGAAAGATGACGAAGTAACTTTATAAGAGTGAAATGAAAGATCTGTGCCAATTGATGTATGGTGTATCTTAACTGAAAGCATGCGGAAGCTAGACAATGAATACAGATGATCGAAGAAGAACTTATGTCTTCAAACGGTGGTGTTGGTGAAAAATATTAAGTATAGTATTGCCTGCAAGAAGGACCAAGAATCTATCTTGGAAGAAGTAGTCAGAATGCTCATTTGCAGTGAAGCAGGTGAAACTGTGTCTCATAGTCTTTGGATGCATTATCACAAAAGATCAGTCTCTGAAGAAGAATATAATCCTGGTTAAAGTACAAGGAACAAAGAACTGGAAGACTCCCACTTCACATAAAACAAAATGGAAATGTTTCCAGTTCCTGGGCCATCTTCACAACTGCTGTTTGACTTGAGTCCATTACTACAGCAATTGTGTCACTCTATCTCATCGAGTCTTCCACTCACTGACTCTTGTTAATCTGTCCCCCTCCAGGTGCTGATGTACCAGAATAAGTGCACTGAAATCTTTCTCAATGTTCTGTAAATGACGAAGGCTTTCATGGACTAATTTTCTGAAACAGGTGACCATCCTTTCTTCCTTAGTATAGCTTAGAACACAAGTTCTGCTGAAAACTGAAATCCATGGGTGACTGACTCTCATGGTATATGAAAATAATGGTGGGAGAGCTTCCAGGATCACTCTAACATGCAAACCACCCCAGTACGACAAATCGATATCTGTCTATGCATTTTTCCCCAGTTACAGTTATTTGTTGGTGAAATTTATATACAGGGAAGTGTACAGATCTTAAATGTACAAACAGATTCATTTTATTAAATATCTATCATTGTGTAATCAAAACATCAAACATGTACATTACCTCAAAAAACTTTCCAAGGACTTCTTTCAATCAATTCCCTACCCAATCTACACAATCACCACTATTCTAATTTCTACCACTATATATATCTTTTGCTTATTCTTATACTTCAAATAATTAAAATTTTATATGTGTGTTGTTGTTATGTGTCATCAAGTTGACTATAACCCATACCAACCCGATAAACCTGAACCTGCCCTTAACCCTGCCCTATCCTGAGCCAATTTCACTGTCTCTGACACACTTGCCCCTATTGCCAAGTCACTGTGTCAATCCACCTCACCCAGGGTCTTCCTCTCCTGTGCTGACTATCCACTGTTCCAAGCATGATGGCCTTTATCAAGGACTGGTCCCTCCTGACAATATGTTCAAAGTATTCAAAATCCTTGCCTCCAAGAAACAAACTTGTTTCACCTTCTCTGGAACAGATCTGTTTATTCTCTTGGCAGACCATAGTATGTTCAATATTCCTCTCCAACACCACCACTCAAAAGCATCAATTCTTCTTCTGTCATCCGTTGTCACTGTCCAAGAGCAAGTCATTGCAAAGACCATGGCCTGAATCAGGCACATTGTGGTCTTTGGACTGACATTGTTGTTCATTAGCACTCAGGAAAGGTGCTCAATAGAATACTTTACTAAAGGAACTAATGTTTTGATTTCCTGACTGCTGATGCCAAGAATGCTTATTGTGGCCTAGAGAAAAATGACATCGCTAACAACTTCAATCTTTTCTCAACCCATCATGCCACTGCCAATGGGCCTGGTGGTGAGAATCTTTATTGTCATGATGCAGTCCATATTGAAGTCTTCAGTTCTTGACCTTCTGTAGCAAAAGCTTCAAGTCCTCCTCAGTTTTGGTGAGCAAGATTGTGTCAACTGCATAACACAACTTGTTAGTATAACACAATCCTGATGCCATATTCTTCTTCTTAAAGTCCAGCCACCCAAATGATCTGTTCTGCTTATAGACTGAAAACGAATGGATAAAAGATACATCTTCGACACACTCCTTTCTTGATTTTGAACTATGCAATGTTTCCTTGCTCTGTCCATATGACAACTTCCTGGTCTACGTATAGGTTTCACATAAACACAATCAACTCTTCTGGGATTCCCATTCTTCTCAATGTTAGCCACAGTTCGTGTGATCCACACAGTCAAATGCCTTTATATAGTCTATAAAACACTAATTGACATCTGGTACTCTCTACTTTCAGCCAAGATTCATCTGACATTGGCAATGACATCCCTAGTGTCGTGGTATGTGTGTGTGTGTGTGTGTGTGTGTGTGTGTGTGTATAGATATATGGATATATATATATATATATATTCTACATTTTTCATTACAGTTAGCAATCAAATTCTCTTTGGAACTGTATTATCCTCTAATCTGCAATACATGTTTTCTCCTTTAATTTGTAACATACTTTATTTTCATTTTGTGGTTTGTTTTCTGTGCTGTTCTTTTAGGAACATAAGCCCATCATTTTATAGTCAGTTGCTTATACTGGCTTTTTCTGATTTTATTCATCGTTAGATACAGGCTGTGCAATTTGACATAAACACTATAGAAGTTAGTTATATTGTTTTTTATGTCTTTGTTGGTTATTTGTATATTTTTTGTTTTAAAATATTTGTAAGTCTTCCCCCCGCATTGTTATACTGAATGTTTTTATTTTGCCTATTTGTTATTGATTTGTAGTTCTTTATGTATTTCCTAAGTACAGATAACCTTAAGTCTTAAATCCAGACATATTTACCAGATTCATTATACACATAGCTATCTATCTATCTGTCTATCTATCATCTATCTATCTAATCTACCTAATCTATCATCTACCTATTATCTATCTCTCTATCTAATCTATCATCTAACTATTATCTATCTATCTATCTAATCTATCTATCTATCTATCATCTATCTACAGTGCATGTGCAGGTATGTGGGAGGTATATCTGTAATATTTTCTCCCAGTCTGTGGTTGTCCCATATTCTTAATTATGGGCTTCATTTTTTACATCTACTGCTTGCTGTATCTTAAGAATTCTGCTTTACTTAAAATTACAGGAAATTCTTACACATTTATTTTAGAAATGTTATTGTTTTGAATTTTACATTAAGGTCTATAATTTATATCAAATTACTTTTTTGAAAAAAGTAGGAATTAATGTTCATTTTGTCAGTCATTTACTTAAATTTCCCAGTACTGTTTGTTGTATTACTTGCTAAATATTGTAATTTTGATAAGCAATTGATCATACATGTATAGGAATATTCCAGTGATCTCTGTTGTTGTTGTTGGTATGTGCCATATATCTTGTTTAATATAACTTTGTAGAAAGCATTGAAACTTGCTTGTATATTTCATCTCCTTTTATTCTTTTCCCCAAGATTATTTGGGTGATTCTTTGTCCGTTACTTTTTAAGTATCTTTGTTAAACTAATTTTAGATTATAGGTGGTCTGTTTATTTGTATAAATTTTATAATAAACGATCTTTGAAAGCTATTGTAATTTTGTTTGGGATTATATTGATTCTTTTAAAAATTATTTCAATAGCAATTTTCAAACCATGAATACAATAAATCTTTCCAATTTTTAAAGGTAATCTCAGTTTTACATTAGGAATATTTTTATGCTATTTTTTAATTTTATTAATTTTCATGAA
>NW_006399801.1:1859508-1862826 GCF_000299155.1 Elephantulus edwardii | reverse complement strand
CCCCCCCCCGCAGTTTGCTTTTCTCTTTGAAAAGTAAAAGAAAAATTCTTTCATTGGTATACAATCCTGCTCCCCTCCCCTCGGCCCCAGTACACTCCACTATGCAACCTTCATTCTGGACTCTTATCATAACCATAATACCCAATCAAATAGAGCTTTTAAACAGTTCTCTCCCTCATCTGTTTCAGTGCAGTATACATAATTTATCCAATCTTTCTCAGTCTCACCCCAACCCTGATGTCAGTCCCATTCTACAACAATGGCACTATGCAGTGTTTGTCCTTTTGTGACTGAGATATTTCACTCAGCATAATGTCCTCCAGGGTCATCTATTTTGAATAATATTTCATGAGTTCCTTGTTTTTCAATACAGCATAGTACTCTATTGTGTGAATATACCAGAGCTTCTCTATCCATAAAACTACATTTTTGCAGTTCAGTTGTCAATCAAGTCTTTCAAAGATTTTATTTGTAGATTTTGAGTCTCCTTGACATGATATCCTCATTTCTGTAATTTCTCTACTCAGGGCACAACTGTTTTGGAAACTCAGATCTCTGTCTCTAAGACTTGCTCTGATTTCCTACATTACACATAACTTGGAAGGGGGGAAAGTCATATTATTGTAGATAAAAGCTAATTATTCTCCTTTCATTCAAGAGTCAAATCTTTTTTATGTGTTTTTTTATCTCTTTAATATCTACATTTAGCTTTTTATCGCCTAAAAGTTCACAACTTTTATCACTTGACAGTGATAATCTCACCATTTCCAGAAATGGAAGCTGTTATTTATAAAAATCCCATTTCTAGTCATTCTAATTTGATATTGAGCCTATAATTAATTACGAGAGTCGGGTTTCTTTAGATTTCAGTCTGTTATTCCAGCCTTATTAGAAATACTCTATAACTCTGAATTATTTCAGCGGTCATTCCTCATTCACAGCATAGTGAAATTTTTATAATTTTATGTTCATTCACAGCAATTTCAATAGGAATCAGAGAAGAGTGAATCTACCACATTTGAGATCAAGGACTAGATATGTATTTGCAATTCCATTTCTGGTCTATTTTGCTACATTAGCACTGTCATCTCTCAAAAGAGAAAAAAAAAATATAAAGTGAAGCTCCTTGTCCTGAATGGAAACTGACATGCGACAAATAAATCCATGAGGATACTCAGTATGCTCCCCTGCCCCCTTTTTTATTCAAGCGACAGGCTTTTTCAGAGATGAAAGCAGACATTATTTTCCCAGTGAGACTTTAGTGTCTTTGAAATCTTTCCTGCTGTCACTCTCTGATAACTTGAACTCTTTCGACATCATTATGGATTATCAATATGCTCTTTAGGTTTTCCTAGTCACATGAGCTGGTTGCCAAGGTAACTGGACTTAACAGGTAAGCTCTCTCTTTTATAAAAAGAACTCCAAAGCAGGGACTATGGAAGAACCATATTGCATCATCATTAGCAAACTGGCTCCATACAAATGGATTACTTTCTGCATCTCACTGTCACGTCATGCTATGTCAAGTGTTTAATATGAGTACCATGCCTCTAATGAATTTCACCTCTGAATTAAAAACTCACTCTCTATCATGATCTTCTTGAATAAAAATACGAATCTTATTTCTAAGCTTGACTTGTCTTAAAAATTAGATAAGGTTGAAGAAGTAATAGCAGATATATCCTCTTAGCATTATGAGATATTTAAACTAATTTTCACATATAAACAGATTTACTTTTGTCCTTTAGGTTATATGAAAGTCATTACATTAATAAACTGATAACAGATTCATATAAAGACACAATTTCCAAAAGACACACAAATATATAAATGTTAGTTTAATTATCTAGTGATAAACATATGTCTCCCTTGCATGTCACCTATGGAAAATTCTTTACCTGACTTACTAATAAGCTTGAATATATAGACTAAGAAAGACAAACTGAATAGTATGTCTATGCCTCAGGAGCCAAAAGTCCAAAATAATTCCTCATAAATTCTATTCACTTAGATTCATGAATGTTTGGACCCAACCATGGACAATTCTACTAATTGTGTAACGTTTTTTTTTTCATTCCATAAGGCATTAGAGTAAAATTCCTCTCTGCACTTTGCCCCTTAAGCAGTGGTTCTCAACAAAGGATTGTAATGGCTTTGTTACCACTGAGAGGGATTTATCAATGTCTGGAGTAATTTTTTTTTGCTGTCACAATTTTGGAAAGGCTATGCCATTAGAATCCAGTAGGTAGAAGTTACATTCTGTAATGTATAAGACAGTTCACCAAAGAGAATGATTGTGAAGCCCTGGTCTAGAGGATAAAGAATTGTTAACATAAGTATAAATTTCAAGCTTCTAGGGTTTATATCTTGACAAGGAAATTTGTGACATGAGTATCCTTATTGTGAAATGAGTATCCTTATGTTACGTAAAGTTAAGTTACTTCTAAAATACAGCTTCATTCTCATCAAAACTTCATCTGTGTGACTGAGCTAGAAAACAGGGTAGAATCATGAACTGTCTCAGATACACAGGAATCTTAAGATTGCGAGCCCTCAGCACCGCTTCCCCCTCTAGTCTGTTGGTTTGGTTTGTTTGCAGCGATACCGTCTAATGAGGCCCACTAACCTTCAAGGACCACCTGCACATAGTCTTGAGCAGACAGCTTGTCCTTGCGAACAAAGCACTGGTATGCGCCCCCGTCACTTTTGACCATGTGATCCATTATAAGGTTTTCATGGTTGATCCCTGTGATCCTCACATTTTTTCCAGGATTGAGGATTTCACCATTTCGGTACCAGGAGAGCTCCTGGTCCTCGGTGCCTGTCACGCTGCAGGACAAGGAAACCTGGCTACCCACGCTGCTTTTAACCTTCCTGGGGCTGATGGTAGCTTTCAGTGGCTCTGGAGGTGTTGACAGAGAAAAAAGAAAAGTTAAAATCATCATATGCATAAACATTATCTCAACAATATGCTAGACCTTATGAAGCAAGTGTAGAATCTCTATATGCAAAGTATACTCTGTATAGTTCTTATATTCACCATGATTTCATAATGTACCATTTGGAAATACCTTATTGTTGTGTTCCTGACCTTCTCTTTGTAGGTAGCAAATAAAGCAATATTAGTTCAATCACTTTCTCACTGAGTAAGTGTATAGATGGTATGACCAACTATTTGGCAATAAGAAATGTCATGTACTGGTTAAGAGTAGAAAAATAGGTATATAAAGAAATTTGTATTATTTGCCTTGTCCCAAGGTAACACTGGCTGGTTTGCTCTGAGCCCTATATATTCATTCTCTCTGTCTCTCTCTCTGT
>NW_006399801.1:1849848-1859406 GCF_000299155.1 Elephantulus edwardii | reverse complement strand
CTCTTCCAATCACACACTTTATTGTGGCTTAATCAGAACCAAATAGACATAGCTATAACAAAACAGAAAGACACTAGAAGTTTTATCCATGAAGTATGTTTTTTTTTTAAAGTGAGGCTAGCATGTATAGACCAGAATAGGGTTCTCATCCTCAATCTTCTCTGTTTCAATTCAATAAACTGAAATTCAATGTAGCAAACATTTACTGAATATTGCCTTGCCAAGGACTGCATTAACACCACAAGTGAGGCAAAGATTAATGTAAGGGTACTATCACTGTGGTAACTAATATATGACATAAAGTCACCAAAACCCTTATATACATTGCTTAATTTGCTCTTCCATTCATGTTGAGTTCTTTTCATTTTACAGAAGAGAAACTGCCATACATACAGATCAGTTACTTAAACCAATCTCTGCATCAGGTCAATGGCACATGACAGTTTTTCAATTTCAGATTTTTCTGAATTTTTCCATACTTATTTCTCACCTTATACGTTGAAGTCATTTGTTTCAAGGAGCTTATAGCCTACTAAATTGACAAGGCAAATATAAGAGTGATTATAACGACAAAGTGCTTGCTAGAGACATAAAGAATGTGGAGAAAGGTAATGAGAAAATTGTGAAAGCAGTAGATATCAATGATGGCGAAAATGTGAAGCAAAACCCAGAGGAATAGGGTATTGTAGAGTGTAAACTGCAGAAGATAATGCCAAACAAAACTCTAGTTCATACAAAACTCTGATTCAGTTTGGCTCTAATACAGGATTTCTAAAGTCAGAGTTTGTATAAAAATGACAGAAACTTTCTAAGGCAATATTGCAAAAGGCCTTAAGATTTTGGAATTATGTAATAAAGAATTAAAGCAAGCATTCAAATATTTTCTGCAAGTTAGCATTACAAGCAACCACATTTTTAAGAGAATTACTAAGTCTTATTGTGTTGGACAAATTAGAGAGTGCAGGAAAATTGGTCACTAAAGAGGTATTGAAACTGTCTATGACGTGTTTTTTGCAATAAAGCAGATGCTTTAAATCACTTTGTAATCTAGTGTTAAATTGTTAATTGTTTATGTTAAAACTACTTTATAAAATTATACAAGTTAGTGACAAACACCTTTAGGGAAAAATATGCTGAGGAAGGTAATAAGAAAGCTAAGTATAAAATAAAACTTCCTTATGCAAATATGGGGGAGGGGAAGAAAATGTCCATGAGAGCCAATTAAAATTAAAATCCAATTCAGGGCAGAGAAGTGATGGAAACATGGCTGAGAAGCACAGAGAACCTGTTTCTAGGAGCTGGCAGGGCTTGCATGCAGAGCGCAAAGGCAGCAACAGACGGCAGCAAGCTCAGCTGGAAATATTACTATTTTGTGGTGTCCCACTAAATATCTAAGACATCACAGCATACTTTTTTGACACTAATGAAGGAACTTGAGGATAAAAGTGGAAATTCATGGTTCTTAGTTTTATTTTCTTTTCCAGAGAAGAATACCAAGTCCTATTAACAAAAGAAAAGAAGAGCTAATTGAAGAGGGTTCAGAGTTTTAAATCCAAATGATTGCTTTCCAATTAGAGAAGAGAGCAAAGGCAGGCAAAAATAAAGAAGGAATAATTAAGCAGAAAAGAAGAAAACACTAGAAAAACACTTGGAATTTGTCTAGAAAGGGCAGATTACATTTATGAAAAGAAGCATTGTCAGAATTAGGCCTTGAGCATAAGTAACTATCTAAAAGTTGATAGTGATCGATGTTTTAAAAGATAGAAGTATAATATTCTGGGAGTTGAGAAAAAGACAGGAGGGAGATAAGGAAGATGTATTTAGGGTAGGGAACTGCATTGGATCTAAAATAATGGAAAGCTTTAGACGTCTGGCTCACAAGTTGGCCAACTTGCTTTGCCAAGTCAGAAACATACATTTTAAATCCCCTGGTTTCTCTATGGAAGAAAGATGGGTAATCTCCTATGCAATTTACAGCCTCTGAAAGCTTGCTGAAGAGTCAGCTATGAGTTATTTCCAACTCAAAAGCCCATCACAACAATATTAGAAAATAATATTTCATATGATATGAAGGGAGCGAGATAAGTAATATGGCACATAGGCAGAATAGATCTGTACTATGGCTATGGCAAGGTTAGATTTTAGTAGAAATTTTTTAGGCAAAACATTGTGAAATATGACCATGTGGGTTTGCATGGGAAGCCTTGAATACTATTCTAAGATGCAAACTTTATGCAGCAGAAAACAGGGAGTTATAAAAGGCCTTTTAACATGGGGGAGATTTTGAGCCTTGGGAATAATTTTTGCTTGCTGTCTAAAGCTACTTATATTTCATCTACTATGTTCTTAATTATAGAAACATAACTGGGCACACTTCATAATCTCTTTCTAATCTAAGTATAAATACAATCGAGTGATATTTTCGGAACCCTAAAATCATAGACATGTTTACGAGAAATTAATTCTTTTTAGCTGGTTTTGTGCCTCCATGCAGAGTACTATTTACAGTATACCTAGTTCCACAACCAGACACATATGCCTGGGCAAGGTGATGCAATAAATTGTATCCTTTTTCCAGTACAAGGTCCTTCCTTGAGATTTACTGTGTTTAGTTCTGTTTATCAAAGAAAAAAGAATATTACATTAAAAAGTAAAAGAGAATATTATGTTGGTAATCAGGAGACATATTTTCTGATCAAAGCATTGCCATGTAATCTTGATTAATTCACTTTGATTTGTTTCTTTACATGAACAAGATGAAGGGAGTTTTAATATATTATATAAATAATGGACAAATGAACTTCACTCATGCTCCCCCATCATCCAGCAATCACATCCTCACTTCCCTGACTCTGCCTTTAGCCTACATCTCGTCTGGGCATGTCATTCAATTTTTTTTTAATGTGTATACCGTCAAATCAGATCTGACTGGTACAGGAGGAGATTGTCCCTCCTTCTTCAGCAGAGCATTTGGTGGATTCGAACCTCACATCTCCGGGATTGCAGTGAATCTTCTTGCCACTAGGCCACCAGAGCTCGCCTATCATTCAAATTTAAAACAAACAAAACCAACAGAAAAGCAACACTTCAAATTAATTGCCATCCAGTGGGAACTGTCCCTACATGTGCTTTCTCAACAATAGATGGCACAGAAGGAAAAGGATCATCTTTTGTGGGTGGAACCTCTGAATTATCAGAGAGGCTCCACCTTCGCGTTAGCAGTTTTATCCCCTAAGTACATCACTATACTTTAACTAAATGATCTAGGAACCTGAGTCCAAATCTAACATTTGTATAATTTAGGGCCCAATATTTCTGCAATGGGCCAGGAAACAAAATCATGAAAGAAAAGGAGGAGGGGAATGAAGTTTCCAATAACGTTATTTACTTGAACTAACAAGAAATAGAAGGGCCATGGAAGTAGCAGTTAAGAAATCAGATGATGTATTGCATTAAGAAAATCTACTGGGGGGTGGGGGGGATCTCCGCAAGGTTTTAAAGGGCAGAGATGTCACTTCAATGACTAAAGAACCTACTCAAGGCATGGTATTTTCAATCATCTTATTTATATGTGAAAGTTGGATGGTGAAGAAGAATCAATGCTTGGAAATTGTGGTGTAGGTCAAGAATACTGTATATATCGTGGGCTTCCAGGAGAATGAACAAATCAGTCTTAGAAGAAATATGACCAGTATGCTCCTTCAGGAAGAGGGTGGTGAGATTATACCTAGCTTACTTTGGACAAGTTACCAAAAGGAACCAATAGCTGGAAAAGAACATCATGTGTGATAACTCAGAGGGACAATGAAAACAAAGGAATCCCTCAATGGGATGGATTGTTACCAGAGGCATGACGATGGGCTCAGATATACCAGCGATCAGGAAGGGGAAGCAAAGCTCCAGGCGATGTTAGATTCTGTTACATTCAAGATCAGGAGTTGGAGTCATTTTAACTACCAATAACAATGCAATTCTGCTTGTTATAGTCCCAATTAGGAATTTAGAAAATTGAAATAGCCTTGTTAAAACAGCCAAGTTGGGGACAACATGTTTCAGCAGATTCTTTTCATTTGTGCTCAAAGAATAATTCTGCTCCACTTCCTTTGCTATTTTCAGAGAGGTCATTTATCTTAAGTTTCACAGTTAAGAAATGTTATGTTGGGTATATGTACTTAGAAATCTCTATGGGCCCTGCTAAGCATAGAATTAATATTCATACGACCTAATGGAAAGTCTCAGAGGTTTGGGGATCACACACAAACAATTCAAGCTCTAGCCAATGATGGCCCTGGACAACTCATGTAAGGATCAGTGTCCGTTTCTGCAAAATGGAGCGAGCAGTTATCAACAACAAGACGGTTGAGAGGCTTAATGGGAGGCTGTCAGGAAAGCTCAGAGATTAACTCAGAAAATGGCAGCCATCACTACCATTGCTGGTTACGATCCAACTTACGTTTCACGTACAGGCGGCCTATCACCTTAGCAGTTCCGTATCTGTTGGATACTTCACATACATAGCTGCCTGAGTCTGAGGGACGTGTATTCTCAATGAGTAGCCCCGTCACAGTTTTCTGGAACCTTCCAGAGAGCTCCAGAGGCATGTTGTCCTTTAGCCAGCGGTAATCTGGCTCTGGGTGTCCAAGCGCTTTGCAGGGCAGCTCCACACGTTGTCCTGCCATGGCTTTGCGATGGTCAAACCCATCCAGTATGGATGGAGCTGAATTCGCTGGATCTGCAGAAGAAAGAAAAACTCTCAGAGGCAGTGAATGAATAGTTGAAGTGGTCAATAAGATTTCTAAGGCGTCATGTATAATAAAAATTCTTTTTACCATAATAATGACTGGTATAGATGAAAATTTTGTATATGAATGGCAAGGGGGGAATAGTTGTTGTTGATAGAGAAAAGATAGGAATTATCAATGATTTCATCTTACTTGGGTCCACAATTGACAACCTTGGCACCAGCAGTCAGGAAACTAAAAGGCATGTTACATTGAAAAAGTCTGCTGTCAGGGACCTCTCCAAAGTGTTGAGAAGCAAGAATGTCAGTTTAAAGACTAAGATGTGTCTGAACTAAGCCCTGGTCTTTTCAATTACTTGTTATGTATCCAAGATTTGGACAATGAATAAAGATGACATAAGAATTGATGCCTTTGGGTTGTGGTGCTGGAGAATAGAACTGAATATCCTACGGACTACTAAGAGAACAAACAGATATACCTTGGAGAACATCCTACCTATATAAGGTTAGGTAAGAATGATAAAACTTCATCTCACATAATTTAGGAATGCTTTTCAGAGGAAGCAACCCTTTGAGAAAGACATCATGCTTGGGAAATGTAGGGTTGGTAAAGAAGGTGAAGATTCTTAAGAAGAATAGGCACAGTGACTATAACAATGGGCACTAGTGTGGCCAAGAAGAGGAGGATGGCACAGGGCAGGGTTAAGGGCTGTTGTTAATAGGGTCACTATAAGTCATACTCAACTTGACAGCAACTAACAACAACAGTTTAAACACTTCCACTCAAGACTCTGCAAAAGGTTGCATGTTGGTGAGATCTTCTGCTTCTCATTCCCTAAATAACTAAGAAATTTAGAATCATCACATCACAATAAGATACATCAGCTTAGGCTAAGAATTGCATTGTTTTATAACTCTGTTTGAAAATCATTTTAAAATAAAGGGGGGCGAACCCCACACCCTATGGTCTACATTGACAAATTCCTTTTAGTATATAGGAAACAGACAAACAAAAGCAATAAAAGAAATATTATTTTTTAAAAAAAGGGGCGGGGGGAAGAAGAGATACAGCATAGGCACTCGGTCTGAGGACATCCGGATTATGCGATCCTGCAATGAATTCAAATGGGAAGTTAGGTGCGTGGTGCCTATAGATTATCGTGCAATTGGCTTTGACTTTCACTACATAGCTGGTCAGGATTATACACATGTGAGGCGTATGTGCCTAATCATAGGGAGCTGACAGCTTGCTCATAATGTCAATAGGGTAAATAGCAGCTGTTGGCCTGAAACATGCAAATAGCACGTGCAGACCAGTAACGTGGGGGTTACTACATTGTGCCAGGCCTACAGGACAGAGCGAATGCAACTAACCCTTCCAGTTTCCAAGAGGCTAAGTCCTTATGGATTCCTGTCTCGCTTCATCCTTCTGCTGAAGAACAGATAGTAGTTGTGAACTGCCAACCTTTAGGAGAACAGCTGAATGATTTGACTACCCTACCACTAGGACTCCTCCTTAATTGTGCTAAGGCTAACCAAATGCTTTCTTTTCTACTGTGTCTGTCCTCTTTTCTTTTTAAAACTTCAATGTAACTAACTAACAATAATGTTTCCAGTTTTTCTGAATGGAGAAAGGGAGACTCCTTGGATATATATAGATGAAATGCTGAAACAAACGTGATATACCTTAATTTCTTCTATGCTTTGATTATTTTGATACTGAGGAATGTTATACCTCCTCTTTCAAAAGAGCCACAAAAGTAGAAATCCATTTCTTGAAAAATGAAATTTATTTCACACACACAAAAATATAATTTTAAGTGTAATGGCTGAGTTTCAAAGCATTCTATTCAGAAAAAAAAATTAAAATTTGGATCCCCAAATGCAAAAGCAGTATGCAGTATATAGAGACAGCATATACATATATATATATATATATATATATATAGACAGTATATAGAGACATAGCAGGGAACAGGACAAAGGAGCCATTCTCTTTGATCTTACATTCTAGTTTAGTCTTTGCCAGGGCCAGACAAACAACATATAAGCAAGTAAACACACTGCCTGATACAGGCCATGGTCTTTGCAATCACTTGCTATATATCAGAGAGCTGCATAATGATTAAGGATGATAGAAGGAGAGTGGACGCCTTTGAGCTGTGGTGCTGGAGAAGAGTACTGAATATACCATGGACTGCTAGGAGAACAAACAAGTTGGTCCTAGAGAGGGTGATGCCAGGCTGCTTCTTAGAGGTAAGGATTCTGAAGCTTCATAGAGGTAAGGATTCTGAAGCTTCATCTGACAAAATTTGGACATGTTGCAAGGCAGGATCAGTCCTTGGAGAGGGACGTCATGCTTGAGAGGGTAGAGGGACAGCACAGGAGAGGAAGAACCTTGATGAAATGGATTGATTCAGTCACTGGGGTAATGGGGATAGGCATGTCGGAGACAGTAAGATTGGCAAGGGATAGAGCAGGGTTTAGGGCTATTGTACATAGGGTCGCTATGAGTCACAGGCTTCTTGACAATACGTAACAACAACAAAGCAGTAATAACTTGAGTTGTATTAGGTGAAGTGAAGGGCATAAAAGACAAGGGAGCAGGAGAGATAGTGCCTGTGTGTACTTTGGATGTGAGAGGAGAGATAAACCTTTGGAGGGGCTCTGGCCTCCAAAGGTAGTTTCTCTGATAGTGGAAGAAAGAAGTAAAAAGGTGTGGTCAAATACCTGCATATTGTTGCTGGGTGTCATAGAGTCAGAAGTGACCCATAGCTGATTCTAGCAGGTTTTTCAGAGGCTGTAAATTACACAGAAGGAGAGTCCTCATCTTTCTAGGTAGAACTGCTTGCGGTTTCAAACTGTGTGCTTTGGGAATTTCTTACCACTAGGCCACCAGTTGTAATTGTTATGTATTATTGATCAACTGTGACTCATAGCGACCCTATGCATAATAGCTGTAAACCCTACCATTCCTTGAGCCAATTTCACCTCTGACACATTTATCCCCATTACCCCAGATACCATGTCAAATCATCTCACCTAGGGTCATCTTCTCCTGTGATGACCCTCCACCCTTCCAAGCATGTTGTCCTTCTCCAAGGACTGGTCCATCCTGGCATCAAGCTCAAAGTCTGTGAAACAGAGCTTCAAAATCCTTGCCTTTAAGGAGAAACATGGTTTCACCCTCTCTAGGACAAGCCTGTTTGTTCTTTTGATGGTCCATAGTATGACCAATATTCTCCTACAGCACCACAACTCAAAAGCACCGATTCTTCTTTTGCCATCCTTAGTCTTGTCCAGCCCTCTGATGTATAGCCAGTAATTTTAAAGACCATGGCCTGGATCAGGCACATCTTATTCTCTAAACTTACATTTTTGCTCTTCAGCATTCTGGAGAAGTCCCTGACAGCAGATTTTCCTAATGCATCTTTTTCTTTCCTGTCTTCTGGTGCCAAAAGTGTTGATTGTGGAAACAAGCAAATTGTAATTTTTAACAATCGCAATTTCTCTTCCAGCTATCATGGTGATGTCAATTGGCCTGGTGGTAAGAATCTTTATTTTCTTGATGGTAAATACCTACATATGGCTCCTTCCAAGAATAGTTTTTTAAAACAGTAATCTGGGATCAGATTATATTCTCTTCTTTTACAAATAGCATATTTGTCCTTTACCTAGCTTACAAAAATTTCCATGGAAAAAGTCCTAGGCATTATTGGCCAAATACCTGGCTTCCCATGAGCTCTTCTACTACTCTGTTGCTGCTTTTTTTACCATAACTGTCACCCTTTGTCTTTACTTCCACTTTTGAAGCCAAATGTTTCATCTTATTCCTGGCTATTCCTTTGCTGGCGTCTCAATGGACTATGTTCAGATGTGCCACATTTCACAAATGTACCCTATGCAATCAAATTGAGTTCCCATGGCTTCCATGGTAACTGGAGTCTCATGACTCTATCAATTTTTAAAGCATAATAAGGCACTCATAAAAATTTTGAGATTAAGTAAAGTAAATTTGCTTTACTAAGCCTGAGAGTTAAATTTAAAAATTAATATTTAATGGATCAAAGTGGAGATAAATGAGGTCATCTGAAAGAGTAGATGGGCTTTCAGATCATCAGTAGTTCATTCATCTTTTGGAAGAAGAAATGCTTTTTTCCAATTGTTTTGCTAATACCAAATTAATCTCACAGTTCCCTGCTATGATTAATTGAAAGTGCCTATTTGGTGATATTATTGTTCCCAGTGACTTGATCATATCTTGGGCTAGTTGCTGTTTGATATATAATGTAACACAATGTAATAATCACCCATGCAATTTAATGTATTGTAGTCAGTCAATCAGTTGAAAAAGAAAGTTAAGCGTGTGCTACCTACAGGTTATTGTGCTGAAGTGTATTATTCAGTAAAGTTTTTCTAGCAGTTGGCTTTGACTTTCACCACATAGCTGGATTGTTGTTGTTATTAGGTGACACTGAGTTGAGTACAATTCATAGTGACCCTATGGACAGTTAACTTGAAACCTGCCCTATCCTGTGCCATCCTCATCATCTCTAACACACTAGAGTCCATTCTTAAAGTCACAGTGTCAATTTATCTCATTGGGAGTCTTCCTCTCCTTCACTGACCCTCCATTTTTCCATGCATGATGTCCCTTTCCAAGGAATAGCCTTGCCTAGCTATGTACTCCAACTATGAAAGAGGTTTTGTCATCCATGCCTCCAAGGTATACTCTGGCCACGTTCTTTCCAGGACACACCTATTTGATTTTTCTCTTTTTTTTTCAGTCCATGGGATTGGAGGGTTCTGAGCTGGGG
>NW_006399801.1:1835919-1847998 GCF_000299155.1 Elephantulus edwardii | reverse complement strand
CATCATTGCTCTTCAGTACTTTGGAGAGGTTTCTGACAGCAGACTTTCCCAATACAATTTATCTCTTAATTTCCTGGCTGCTGGTACCAAAAGTGTTGATTGTGGAGCCAAGCAAACTAAAGCCATTGACAATCTCAGTCTTTTCACCATCTATCCAATTGGCCCAGTGGTGAGAATCTTTGCTTTCTTGAAGTTGAGCTTCAATCCATATTGAAGGCTGAAGTTCTTGACCTTCTACAACAAGAGCTTCAGAACCTCCTCTGTTTCACCAAGCAGGGTTGTGTCATCTACATAACACAGATTGTTGATGAGTCTCCCTCCAATCCTGATGCCACATTTCTCCTCATAGAGCCCAGCCACCCAGATAATCTGTTCTGCATATAAATTGAAAATTTATGGAGATAGAACACATGCCAGGCATACACCCTTCCTAATTTTGAACTATGCAGTGTTTTCTAGTTCTGATCTGACTTCTGCCTCCTGGTCCAAGTATAGGTTTCACATAATCACAGTCAAGTGTTTTGGGACTCCCATTCTTCTCAGAGTCAGCCACAGTTTGTTGCAATCTGCACAAATGCCTTTGTATAGTCAGTGAAACACAGATAGACATTTGTCCGGTACTTCCCACTTTTAGCCAAGATCGATCTAACATAAGCTATAATATCCCTAGTACCATGACATCTTCTAAACCCAGCCTGCACTTCAGGCAGTTCTCTGTCAATGTGCTAGTCATTGTTGAATAATCTTCAGCAGAATCTTGCTTGCATGTGTTATCAATGGTATTATTTAATAATTTCTGCATTCTGTCTGGTCACCTTTCTTTGGAATGGGAACAAATATAGATCTCTTCCAGTCAGTAGGCCAGGTGGTTGTCCTCCAGATTTTTTGGCACAACTTGGTGAGTACATCCTTTTTCTGCAGACATGAAAATAGCATGTGTAGACCACTAAGGGATTAGTCAGTTTTGCCATCCCACTAGGCATAGAGTGTGTTCAAAGTCAGAAACAGAATCTCTAGCTATCATCAAGGAAGAAGCAGCAAAAATGCAGTGCTTCCTTTTAGCCAAAGATTCAAGCACAGAATGAAGCAAGACTGAGACTTGGCAGAAATACTATCCGCAGGAGAGGTGGTGGAGAGCTAGAGACCAGTGTGAGACAAAGCTGAATGGGATCTGTGGAATGACAACTAATTAAGATATACCATAGTAAACATGGTTAGGATGAGTTTTTACCTGATACAAAAAGTCTAGCGCTGTTACTCTGTCTTGTCTCCCCGGTGTATCTGTGTCGCGTGATACAGCGATAGTTATACAATCCATCTTCATTCTGTACATCTTTAATATACAAGGCTCCCGTGGATGTGATGAGAAATCTAGATCCTGAAATACAGAAAACGAGTGCCTGATTAAAAGCAAAGGAAGCAACTCGACTACATAAATAAACCACTGAATATCTGGGTTTTTTCCAACTGAATTAACTCATGCAAAGGCTAAAAATAAGAGTGTTATTTTAAGCAGCCAATTACTTACATTTTTTAACTTACTGTAATTAGAAGCTTTTAGTACATATATTGCACAATAAACATATACTTATCAAGTTAATATCATAAATTAGTTTTTAGGTCATGTATTTATTTTATAGAAACAGTCGGTACATAATTGCTCTGCAGCTAATTAGCAGATTGTCTTTGAACATCATCCTTTTCCTTGAATGACACAAGTTAAGCCAGTGTTAACTTCCTTTTGCAAATTTCTTCCTCATGAAAGTGTAAGTTTGCCCAGCTTGAAAACACTTTTATAAAAGTGCAAAACTGTTATATTACAAAGTAATAAAATAGACACAAAACTCTCAAGAACTATTGTTTTATTTTCTCCTAAGAATAAGCAACATTTATTGCTATTATTAAGACAAAGACTAAGTTTTCTTAGATTCAGTGTTTACAATTCTGTGATATACCTTAATCATTCATTTAAAATAATTTAATGTGACTATTCAAATAATTGTAATTGAATTTAGTAAAATTATAAGTGATCGCTATTTCTATCCTGTTGTTATTGTTTACCATCAAGTTGGAACCAACCCTTAGGTGACCCTCAGAGGGTTTTCAGTTAATCAGTCACACAGGAACACGCTCTCCCATGGAGCAGCTGGTGGATAGTGGATTCGAATGGTATGCCTATGGGATTGCAGCTCAGCTTCTTGTTTCTAGGCCACCAAAATTGATCTCAGTCATTTCTCCTACATAGCCCTATTGGAACCTTGTGTATTCTTTGAGATTTGTGATTTCCTGCCTGGAGATTTCTCCAAACTCGACCAAATCCATTGCCACTGAGTCAATCCTGACTCCCAGTAACCCATAGGAGAAAAGCATCCCACAGGGTTTCTGACACTAATGGGAGCAAATACTAATGGGAGCAGAGTGAGCTTCTTTCTTCCTTGGAGAGACTGGGGGTTTCATGTCCTCAGCCTTTCAATAAGCAGCCCAATACTTAATCTATTACACCATACACAAGCAGTCAACATTAATACATCAAATATTGTTGGTGGTTTTGGAAGGGTGAAAACATTTTTCCTTTTAAAATAAAAAATACCTAAAGATAATTTTACTTTTCAATTATAATTTAGTGATAAACTAAATAAAGGCAGGTTTATAGTGGAACACTCAGGCCATACCTTAGCACTGGTGGACTAGTTGTAGGGAATATTGTGTTATTATGATTTGGGAGTCAAAACTAACACAGAGTTGACCCTCCATTAGGTTTTCAGAGGTAGTAAATTGCCTCTGGGCAAGGGAGGAGAATACCTGGCTCTCTCCTGCGGAGTGCTTTGTGGATTCGAACTTTAAGCCCTTGGTTTGGCAGCACAACTCCTTACCACTAAGCCACCAGAGCTCCCTGGTTCTAAGGAACAGTTCTACAAGAAAATGAAATTGCCAAAAGCAACCAGCCAGCACGCACGCATACACACACACGTACACACACACATATGCCCCATTCTTTGTTCTTTATTTTCTTAAATTTCCTTGAAACTTTTTTAATCAGATCTTCATTTTAATCAAACCTCTAGGAATCTTGACTTCATTTTCTGCAGTCTCAAGTACTAAAGTTGCAATCACAGCTCTGTAGACCTTAGTCACTATTGGACTACATTTTACTCATAGATTGCCTGCTCATGTAACATAAAAATTACTTATTACATCCTATGCAGAGTCAGAGAAAAAGTGAATGGATGTGGACGTGGGGGACAGATCTATTAAAGAACACAAAACAAATACTGACCTAAGCTCCACAAAGGAACACACATACATCGTGGGAAAACAGTATAGGAGATTTTTAAGCAACTATTTGAATTCTTTTAAAGCAATTCCATTCAGTCACTTCATTTAAAACCTACTGTAAACATGCTAAAATAAGAATTACTGAAAAATCTCTGTGCTGAATATGTTTTTTTCTTTATCCACCACCCAAAAGATAAGGCAACTAAAAACATCTCTGCCACCTGTCATAAATCATCATTCTCTGAGAATTTCTTGCCAGTATATATTATTCATAATTGAAATATTTTTTCTTTCAATATATTTTTCATATTTACATAATGTTTTAATAACAACTTCCTTTGAAGTACAGAGTGATAGAAGAGTGCAACCAAAACAGCACCAACAACAAAAGATAATGAATGTAATTCCTGTCACTTTCTTAGCAGGGAGGCATGCACTGACACTGACACGCCATCAGCACAGGCAAAACAGAAGTGGAAAGCATTTTGTGTTGCATTCTACAGAAATGTTAGAAAGACACATGGATGAGATAAGTATACATTTATTATTTAGCTGAGTCCTGAAAAGATGCAATTCTCTTAGTACATTTAATCTAATAATTTACTTTGCTGCTGTAGCTTGTTTAGATAGATAGGTATAAATATATTGATACACATATATTAGTAGATTGAGTGATTGATAGATATATTGATAGATATACTGATAGATATATCGATAGATATATTGAAAGCAGGAGTGACATCCACTTCCTAAACAACATGCTTGTGGAAATTCTATGAACTTTGATAAATAGTTATAGAAAGGCTTCATGTCTTTTGTTCACAGGGTCGCTGAGTCATGCTCAACTTGACAGCAATCAACAACATATATATAGGCATTTGCACAAGAGCAAGGAGCTTTGATGGTCTAGCAGCAAAAATCTGCACTGCAATCCCAAAGGCCTGTAGTTCAAAATCACCAGCTGTTCCACACGAGAAGGATGGGCAATCAGGCAATTGACTGCCTCTGCAAACCTGCTGGAGGTTCAGCTTTGGGTTGGTTCTGACTTGATGGTACACAACAACATCAGATTGTTCCAGGACACTCAAGGGAGAAGTTCTACCGCCAAAATGATTTCATGACCTAATGGTAAGGAGTTGAACTGCCAATGCAAAGGCACATGGTTCCAATCCACAGTAAAAAAAAGAAGAGCCCTCTCCCCCTGTGCAATATACAGTCTCTGAAAAGCTGCTGGAGGGACAACTATGAGTCAGTTCTTACTGGACGGCACATAATAATAGCCACCACTCAATGGTCACAGTACAGAGCAGTGGCAAACATACCAACTGTGGCAGCTTTTGAGGTGCAGACACGATTTCTTATTGGGTTTTCTACACAGCAGCAGAAAATAGAAGCTGGTACAGAGACTAAAATAGCAGCAATAAAATAAATCCATTTCACTGGCTAATGAGCAGCTGAAGTAGAAGCAAGACTTTTGATCTGAGTTGTAGATATAGGCATGAGTGACTTCCAGAAAGAGGCCTGTTGGAGCTCAGTCTAGGCTCTACCACTGATTATCAGTGAGCAGGAAAATGGGGGCCATGAATAGTGTGAATGGCTAACACATTTGGCTGTCAAATGAAACTTCTGAAAGGTCAGAAGTTTGAGTCCACCCAGGGGTGACTCAGAAGAAAAAGTAGAGTTATCTAGTTCCAAAAAGTAATGATAAATCCTATGGAGTGCATTTCTAGTCTGAAACATTAGAGTCACAGAGTCTGAATTGACTCACTGGCAATTGCCCCCATATCCGGCACCCAAAGCAGGAAAGTAACCTAGCGGCATGTTCGCTCATAGCATCAGTACCATCCTGGGCTCCAGGAATCCAAAAAGGAGCAAGACTTTCTATCCTTAGAGAGCTGCAATCTAAATAGATTTGAGTCCTAAGGTTAGAGTCCTGCTATCAAGACAGAAAGAAAAAATAGAGGCATGGGGGTTGAGGAGAGTGAGAACGAGGAAGCTTAACTCTAACAGGAAAAGGCATCCATCATACTTACCTCATCTAGGAGGGAGTTGCTGACACTTGAGAAGAAAAAAATGTATTCCTCATCAAACCTCCATTTTCCTTGCTTGTCTCTTAAATGTACATAATATGTATCTGATATTATTAATATCAAATAGCTTGGTACCAGTTTACTTGTTTACTCAGCTAATTATTTCCCTATTCTTATAAAGCATCACGTTGTAGGTTCTTTCCCTGGTGCACTTTTCAGATGTTTCAGACAGCACATTCTCATCAACCTTGAAAGGCTCCTCAGGGTGGAGGCCGAAAGACACGACATGAAGATTTCCAATCTAATGAGTCTGGATTCAGATCCTGCCATTTTACCTCCCAGCTGTGTGACCACAGGCAAATCACTCAACCTCTCTGAATTGTGTGCAGCTTTGAAAGATAGATCGTGTGCAGTATCCTCTTTCTCTGCTGCTGGTGATCAGATGAATATGAGGCTATCATCTAGCAAAGGAGCTTGCACGGCATAGTATGCTAAAGCGCAGTGCTGCCCACTGAAAAGTCAGTGGTTTGAGGCACTGTGAGGGAGAAAGAGAGGCAGTCTCCTGCCACACCAATTTGCAGCCTCAGAAACTAGATGGAAAGTTGCTATGAGTCAGCATCAACTCAACTGCAATGAGTAACCGTCAAACACAGCATACATTGGAGGAAAAATGGCATTTATAGAATAAAAGGAAATTTTTATGAGTGTATATTTATTTTAGACTAGATTAGTCAACAAAGTGTTTTTAATGCTCTCCAGTGGGCATCAGGCCTTCCTGATGAGCCAGAGAAAAGTCTATATGGACATATTCCCACAAATTATTATTTTTTTTATTATTATTAAATTTTATTAGTTTCAATGAACATTCACAGGGATTCTGGGCTTTCACTCCTTCATTGCCGCACCATTCTCTCCACCCTCCTCCCCAGTTTGTTCTTCTTCCCTGTGATCCAAATGTCTGTTTTAATTGTCCAATTGCCACAAATAATTTTTATACCTACAAGAGACAGCTACATATTTTGGAAATAAAAAAGAAGAATAACAGAGATAAGGTTAAATCATAGTTATGCCACTTGGAGCTACACCAGTGTGTTACTGAACCTCTCTGAGCCAGGGTCTCATGAAAGTGTTAACAATATGAAGAAAGAAATAGCCCATCTCCATGTATGTGCTAAAAGGTGGCTTTTTGGCTGAGTGCCACTGCTAATTTAAATACTAGCAAGATCTCCCAGAGAAGACAAGTTTTACTGGAGTTTCCAGACCAAAAAACCTGTTTTTGCTGCTGTTGTTATATGCTGTCCAATCAGTTCCAACTCACAATGACTCTTAAGCACAACAGAACAGAACTACTCGATCCTGCATCATCCTAACAGTCTCTGCTGTGCTTAAGCCTATTGTTGTAGTCACAACACTAATCCATCTCTTTGAAAGTTTTCCCCTTCACTGACCCTCCTCTATGGAACACAGAATAACACATAGGACTTCAAGTTACTTACTTTTGAGGCACCATAAGCAAGGGCCATTCTCTAGAGAAGGATACCTTGTATGATAAAATTGAGAGCTTGAGAGGGTGAGGGAAACCCTTAATGATATGGATTGACACAATGGCTGCTGGAAGACACGCAAGAACACCAACGATCATAATAATGGAGGACTGAGCAATGTCTTGTTCTGTCTAGAATCTCCACAAAAAATAGATAACTAAACAGCAACTAGAAATAAAAGCAAAAGAGAAACACATAAATAAATAGCAATCCCACAGATATCTTTGTATTTTCTAATTAGGGTCTGTAGAGAAGGGATGTAATTTTCAGATACTGTTTTTATAATGGAAAATGCCATTCACAGAAACGCAATAGATTTTCTTTTTCTTCAATAATCTTCATATTGTTAGCATTAACAATAGTCTCAGGCGTATTTGTATCTGATCATAAAGCACATATTTTAAATTTCTAAATCAATGATTCCTCTCTGGCGCCCATCAAAATCTAATCTGGTCTACAACTACTCTCATGCCTCTAAAAAGTCATTTTCCACTTAACATTCATAATGCTTCTTTCAAAAGGTAAAACAGAATACTGAATACCATGTGCTGCATTTCTTGACAGCTTTCCATGTCTCTGAATTGCCTATAGAGGCCAACAATGCTCCTATATGTGCTGTCCTTGGACTATCTCGGATGGATAATTTTATGTGTCAACCTGGCTTGGTAATGATGCCTCACTGTTTGAGCAAATTTGAGTCTGGGTATGTGTCTGGTAAAGTGTCTAGTTTAGGTAATCTACTATGAAATATTTACATGTGATTAGCATTTAAAGCAGTTGGCCTTAAATAAAAGCAGACTAGCCTCCACTGTGTGGGTGGGCCTCACACAATCAGAAAAGCAAAACTGGAGGCTTTTCAAGGGAAGACTCTGTTTCCAGACTATGTACCATGCCAAGTACTCCTCACTCTCCCTGACCACCATATGTACTGATGTGGGACACAAGAAAGCCAACTTTTCAGCCTTGAGGTTGAACTATAAATTTTAGACTTACAAGCTTCCACAATAGGTGGACAGATATAGAGGGAGAATTATATACATATAACTGCTTCAATTTCTCTTGGTAACCCAAAGACAATCTTTTCCAAGCCCCCTATCCCACTTTTTATCTCTGCTCCTCAGCTTACTCCAATCACACAGCTTTTCTTGAAATGACTCTAATGAGAGGGTTCTGAGCTCAGATTCTTACCCATCTGTCTCTTCCAATGTTCTGGCCTTATTGCCAAAGTAAACTTTCTTCACAAGGCAGTATATCCTAACCACATCCATGGTCACTGTTACCATACACAGTTTTGTTGTATCTCCTTAGGAAGTCATCTTTCTGTGTGCTTAAGACTGATTTGGTACCTCTCTCCTCCAAAAGGAATAAAAGTTCCATGACAGCAGCAACTTGGTTAGCCTTATCCAACCATTTATCTCTAGTATATAGAACTGCACTTGGCTCATCACATAGTCTTCTAGAACACTTGTTAAATGGATGGATGAAACAGCCTATCATTGTAAGCATGAAAAAGATTATCTTCTTAAGTCTGGATAAAAGGAGCATAAGCTAAAATACCTCTTTTTAGATACCAACATGAGGTTTTTCTCATGCATAATATATAAAAAATAGATTTGCCCCCTCCAGACATGAATATAGTCTTATATGAAAATGAGCATGTTTCAAAGTTTGGAAGTTAATTATTTTTTCATTATTCTGTCTGACTTTTTCCCAGGCACCCAGTTCTTAGATATTCAGATGGGACAAGGTTCTTTTCAGAAAGATTGTTAAGAGTAGATTTTATTTTTCCCTCAATCAGAAATATATCTTAGGATTTTTTTTTTATCCTGCAATCTTAACTGAGTTAATAGCAATTAAAAGAACAGATGGTTCTTCTAATAAGATGCCAACTGCTAGTTTGACACAATGAAACTTTTGTCAGCTGTGCCTGCCGCCTCCAACTGACAGTCATGCAGTGTAAGGGAACCCAACTTTTTGCTCAGCAGTTTTCTAATCAGTTTCAAAATATTAGAATAATCCACAATTGAAATCGAAGTTCAAAGGAAACAGTAGTGCGACTGAGATAAGGCTCTGAAAATCTTGGATTTTTATGATTTGAAAGTTACCTGATTTTAAACAGGAAAGAAGTCAAGACAGAATATATATACACATATATTTTATACATGTATCTATGTATAGCATATGTTGCTGTTGTTATGTGCCGTCGAGTCACTTGCGACTCATAGCGACCCTATGTACAACAGCCCTAAACCCTTCTCTATCCTGTGCCAATCTCACTGTCTCTAACACACCCATCCTGATTACCCCAGTCACCAAATCAATCCACATCATAGAGGATCTTCCCCTTCTGCGCTGTCCCTCTACGCTACCAAACAATGCATCCCTCATATGTATGCATAAAATATATGATACCATTGAAAGCAAGCTCAGTGCAAGAGTTGTCTCAGGCATTATCATGTATGGAATTGTGTGCACCACAAATACAAGGTTGTATTGATGCAATAACTTTGTGAACCCAACAAATTAAGGCTAGTATGAGAAGAACGGGAATCCCAGAACACTGCATAGTTTAAAACCAGGAAAGGTGTGTGGAAGGGCTGTGGAGGGCTATTGCCTTTCTCTATATCCAGTGAATCTGTATGCTGAGCAAACCATTTGAGAGGCTAAACTCTATAAAGACTGCAGCATCAGGATTAGAGAAAGACTTACCAACAACATATGCTATGCAGATGACACAACCTTCTTTGCTGAAAGTGAAGAAGATTTGAAACAAATGCTGCAGAAGATAAAAGACTACAACCTTCAGTATAGATTACATTTCAAGATCAAGAAAATAAAAATCCTCACTGCTGGGCCAATAGGTAACATCATGATAGATAAAGAAAAGACTGATGTTATCAACAGCTTCGTCTTGCTTAAATACACAATCAATATCCTTGGCACCAAGAGTAAAGAAATCAGAAGACACACTGATTCAAGTAAATCTGCTGTCAAGACACTCCAAAATGTTAGAGTAATGATGTCAGTTTAAAGACTAAGGCGCATCTGATTCAAGCCATGGTCTTCTCAATTACTTGTTATGCATCTGAAAGTGAGAAAATGATAAAGATAATAAAGAATGCCAGAAGAAGAGTAGATGCCCTTGACTTATGGTGTTGGAGTTTATGGAATGTCTCATGACCTGACAAAAGAGCAAATATACCTTGGAGAAAGTACAACCAGGGTACTCACTGGAGATAAGGATTATAAAGCTTTGTCTCACTTCTCTTGACCATGTTGTCAGGAAGGGCCTGTCCTTGGGAAAGGACGTCATGCTTGGAATGGAGTAGGATCAGGAAAAGAGAGAAATAATATAACTCCATTTTATCTTTCTGAGGTGCTCTTGTGTTTATGAGGCAGGCCCTGGTGGTGCAGTGGTTGACAAATTTGGTGGTTAACCAAAAGGTGAGCAGTTTAAACGTACCAGCGAATCTGTGAGAGGAACATAAGGCAGTGAGCTTCCATCAAGATTCATAAAGATACTGTCTGAGCTGTTACACTGCATATACTACAGTGTCCTATGAGTTGGAACCGACTTAGTGAGCTTGGGTTTAAACTCTAAGCCTCTGCTAGGAGAAGTTCTCATCACTATGAGTTAGAACAGATTAGACAGCAAGGGGATAGATTATGTTCACAAACTTATTATCAGCATACCCCAAAAGCCCTAATTTAGACGGAACTTCCTGGAAGAAATTGAGTCAGAGATAACTATTCTACTTCCTGACATGGGGCATGATCAAGAAGTGAGAAATTCTTGCCTGGATTTTATAAGTAAGGAATACTTGGCACATATATACTTAAATTCTCTCCAAGTCATTTCACTAAGTCACTCTTCTCATGTAAATAAAATTCTCTCAGTGAAATTCTCCTGCAGTTAAATGAGGCTCAATTATACACTACTAATTTAAGCCCGCAAACTGCATTCCGACTGTATACCTAATTACCCTATTTAGGTTGTTAATGATCAGATCTTCGCTCTTGAACAGATCTTTGAGTCTGTCATTAATCTTTGCTCTAGTTAACTTTCTGCTTCTTTAAAAAAAGAAATCCTTAGGAAAAACACAATTAGATTTTAAAGAAATTATTTTAAGGGCTTGCTTTTTTTTTTTAAATGACTAAAGAACTTTTGAAACTTTTAGTTTGCATATCTTATTCACATATACAATGAACTATATGGCCACTGAATTCTAGGGGCATATATTTTAGCAGTGTAGAAAGATAAGAAGAATAAATAAGCAAGGAAAAGATGAACAAGTTGCAAGGAGTTTAGAGATAATTAAGATATGAGAGTTGAGAGTAGGTGAACAGAGGGGTTGTAGCCTTAAATATGGCAATAATCATGAGGATGGCACAGATTTGGGAAAGGATTTGTTTTGGAATATACAAGGTCATCATGAATAATAACATTAATGCACGAGGATGAGGGTGAGAGTGTCTGAGTAGATTACCATTCAAATGCAATAATAATAATGAGTTCCCTTTAAAGACTGACACGTGCCCGACCCACTGCCACTGGGTCAGTTCTGACCCAGAAATCCTCCATCAGCTTTCCAAAACGGAAAATATGAATGGGAGGGGATAACCCACCATTCTCCGGAGGAGTGAGTGCCAGGGAGATTTGAACTGCTGCCTGTAACCTTAGCAGTCCGATGCTACACACGACGCCACCAGGGCTTCTGACCCAAGTCCTGGTATTTCCCATTGCTTCATATGCATGTGAAATCTGAGCAATGAATAAAGAAGAATGATTTAATGTATTTGAATTCTATTGCTGTCAAGAAATATTGAATATACCATGGACTATGAAGATGGCAAAAGGCATCAACTGTTGTTGTAGAGGGTATAGAACTCTTCCTCTAGATGATGTTGTTAGGCATATTGATCTACTATGTCTCACAGCAACCTCATGTAAAACAGAACAAAACCCTGCTCAATCTATGCCATCCTTACAATTTCTGCTACGTTTAAGTCTACTGTTGTGGTCATGATGTCCCTCCATATCACTGCAGGCCTTCTTCTCATTCATTGCCTCTCCTCTTTGCCAGCAGGAGGTCCCAAAGTATGTGAGATCAAGTCTCCCCACCCATGATGTTGTTTTGTTTCGTTTTGTTTTTTAGATAAAAAGGTTTATTAAGGCATTAAGACAGAGGCATAGCTAGTGAATAGTAGGTGGTTGTTGTTGTTGTTGTT
>NW_006399801.1:1834519-1835819 GCF_000299155.1 Elephantulus edwardii | reverse complement strand
GGGGGGAGCCTCTTGTTGGAGCCAATCAAGGCCTAGTGTGCTGGCCTGGGATTTTTTTCAAATCCATTTTGACTGGAAGCAGGAGTGGCATCTACTTCCTAAACACCATGCCCCTGGAAACACTATGAACTTTAGTAAATGTTGATAGTTACAGAAAGGCTTTAGGCCTTTTGTTCATAGGGTTACTATGAGTCATGTTCAACTTGAAGGCTTTCATCAACAATAACGACATGGGATCTTCAGTACTCTTCCCCAGTACCACAGTTCAGAGGCATCAGTTCTTCTTCTGCCATCCTTATTTATTGTCCAGCTCTCTGACGTGTAGCAGGTGATCAAGAAGACCATGGCCTGGATCAGGTGCACCTTAGCTTTCAAACTGACAACACTGCACTTCAGCATTTTTGAGAGGTCACTGACAGCAGACTTGTCCAATGCAATATGGCTCCTGATTTCCTGACTGCTGGTACCAAGGGTTGCTGATTTTTGATCCAAGCAAGATGAAATCATTGACAGCTTCAACCTTTTCTCCAGCTATCATAATTTTGATAGTTGGCTGGGTGAGGATCTTAGTCTTCTTGATGTTGAGATGTACTCAATAGGAAAAGCTATAGTTTTTGATCTTCTGCAACAAGCGTTTCATATTCTTCTCACTTTCAGTAATCAAAGTTGTGTCATCAGCATAACACAGGTTGTTGATAAGTTTTCCTCCAATTCTGATGCCACACTCCTCTTCATAGAGTCTGGCTTCACGAATTACACAGTAATGTATAGGTCTGTACACAGAATGTATAGGTCTGGAGAAAGGATACAACCCTAATGCATACCCTTCCTGATCTTACACTATGCAGTGTTCCCTTGCTGTGTTTGCACATCAGCTTCTTGGTCTAGGTATAGATTCCATATGAGCACAATTAAGTGTTCCAGGATTCTCATTCTTCTCAATGTGGGCCATAATTTGTTATGATCTACAGAGTCAAGTTACTTTTCATAGTCAATTTAACACAAATATACATTCTTCTGGTATCCTCTGCCATCAGCCTGGATCTATCTGATATCAGCAATGATATCCCTGATGCTGTGGCCTCTTCAAAAACCAGCCTGTACTTCTAGTAGCTCTTTATCAATGTACTCTTCCAGCTACTTTTGAATGATTTTTAACAATATTTTGCTTGAATAAGATACTAATGATATCATTTGATAGTTTCTACAATCTATTGGATCACCCTTCTTGGGAATAGGGACAAATATGGATCTTGAAACCACGCTGGGTAGAACTACATGGCCCATCACGGGAATCAAA
>NW_006399801.1:1807534-1826190 GCF_000299155.1 Elephantulus edwardii | reverse complement strand
TTTAATTTCCTGGCTGCTGGTGCCAAGACTGTTGACTATGGAGCCAAGCAAACTAAAGCTGTGTACAATCTCAATCTCTTCACCATCCATCCTTATTTCTTTTTTTTTAGATCATACAATATTCATTTTAATGTGACTGATTTATGCTTGGGAGGGTGGAGGGACAAGGCAGGAGGGGAAGACCCTCTATAAGATGGATTGATTCGGTGACTGGGGTAATCGGGATGGGTGTGTCAGAGGCGGTGCGGTTGGCGCAGGATAGAACAGGGTTTAGGGCTGTTGTGCATAGGGTCGCTATGAGTCGGAAACGACTTGACGGCACATAACAACAACAATGTTTTCTGGGTTGTGGTTTTTTTTGTTTTTTTTTTATTTGTTTTGTTTTGTTTTAGTTTTTTTAAAAATCAATTTTAATGAAAGAAAATGGCAGTCCTAGGTCCTAAAAAAGGAAAGAAAAAATTATTGAGTAGTATGAGGTAACAATAAGGTGTCAAGTCACGCAGAGACCAGGACAAAAGGAGGTGATCTGGAGAAAGAAATGAACTTACATAGCCGAGGTGGTGAGGAGCAAATGAGAGGAGTATGAGGGGTCCAGGGTTTGATGTCAGGGTGGTGATGGATGATCTTTAAATTTATACTGAAAGGCAAGCCAAAATAAAACAGCCAAATAGTGGTGTTTACCAAGGAAATACTTAGAGCAGGGAAGATGCTAAAGTTATTTCCAAAAGAAGGACATCAAAGGTAGATAGACTATGAGTAGGCTTGTTAAGAGACAGGGTGCTCAGGACATCCACTTAGCATTACTGTAAGAGATGGCTTACGATGAGGTAAGACGTATGTTGAATCCCCATTCATTTCAACACTCTTAATTCTCTGGGGAGTGTGGTGATATCTCTGAGATAGTTTATAGTGGAATGATCTTAGAATGTTCAATCTTCTTCCCTCTGGACTCCAACCTAATCCAAGTGCTCTGAAAACCAAGAGCTCAAGAGTTCAGGCACCTGGCACGTCCATTAACACCCTCTCCAACTGCACCTGGGCTACACCAGCTACCTTTTAAGCCAGAGAGGTCTTTCAAATAAGCCTGATCCATGGATTTGGGATTTGCTACTTCCAAAATTGCATGAGGCATTTCCCTAACACATTTTGAGTGTTTGTGAGAGTGTCTAGTAAAATATAGAAACAAAGACCTGCATGAAAGTGAGAGGAATAAGAAGAGGAGGAATAGCTGATGTTAGAGATAGTGGAGTGGTACAGCCATTTGGTAAAGTTTTGAGATATTCTTAACCTCTGCTTTAAAGAGAGTGGCTTCATACTAAACCTTTATTAAAAAGAGAATAATTTCATGCAGTTGCTATCCAAAAGTTCAGCAGTTCAAATTTACAGCAGGTCCACCACAGGAGAAAGCTCAGCCAGACTTCTCCCACAAAGATACCAATGGAAGGTCACCAGGAATTAGAATGTTTGATCATATTAGCTTTGGGTTTTTTATTTACCTCACACTTACTTACATTTTTCAGTGAACATTCTGTTTTCTTAGATTTATTCATGCTTATGTAAAGAAATCTAGTCTACTCTTAATGAAGTAACAATTTTATGAAGCTTCATCTTTTGTACTTTGGACATGTAGCTATATGAGGCTATTCCTTGGAAAGAGACATCATGCTTGGAAAGATGGAGGGTCAGAGAAGGAGAAGACCCTTAACAAGGTAGACTGACTTGTGACTTCAGCAACGGGCTCTAGTGTGTCAGAGATGAGGACAATCACACAGCCTAGGACAGAGTTTAGGTTTACTGTTCGAAAGGTCGCTATGACTCATACTTAATAGCACTTAATAACAACATTGCATGAATGAAGCCCTGAGTAGTGCAATTGATTAACATCCTTGGCTGGTAACAGAAAAGCTGGAGATTTGTATCCACTTGGAAGTGGAAAGACAAGCCTGTTGCTCTGCTTCCTAAAACATAGTCATTGAAAACCCTGTGGAGGACACACATAGCAGATGACCCTGAATTGGAATTGACTCAACAGCGCTTTCTGCCCTCGTGTCATGGCACTCATGATTATCTAGATATTTTTGATGTTGAGATAATTTTGCTTTGGATTAAGCTTTGATAGTTTCTGTCATAAGATATGGTATATTATATGGAGTCTCATTTTCTAATTTTTTAAAAAAACATTACAGTTAGCAAATCAAATATGAGTTTGTACCAACCTCAATTTGTGATTGTAAAAGACTACTAATTTTTTTAAAACACTCCATGTATGAGAAACCAAAAGATGCTCAATAAATTTACTGACCATTCCTTAAATGACCAGCAAAATTCTCAACTCAAGAAAATACTTAGAAATCCATAAACAAAGAATAAGCTGAATACCTTGGAGAAAAGATCTCACTAGTGTTGTAGGTGCCCTAAGACATTTGTTCTTTTAGGAAAACAACTTTTAACAGAAATGAGGGAAGAGGATCTTAGTCCTAAGCAAATGGAGAAAACCTTTGCTAAAAGCTAATGTATATGAGGGCATGGAAAATAAAAGAAAAAAAAACCCACAAAAATAAACCTTAAGAAAAGAATTCAATAGCACTTATCTACAGACCTTAGGCTTTGGGTAGGACATATTTCTAATTATACTCTGGCCTTCTCTCAGGTTTATGTTGGCATCTTCTCTCATTTTGTTGTTTTTTGGTGGCTCTTGTGTTGCCATGATGCGAGAAGCTATGTTAGTAGTATTTCAAGTGTCACCATGGTGCGCATATTTCAGTGAAATTTCCAGGCTAGGATGAAAGTACTGCAATTTATTTCTTATTACAGGGGAGGTCTGGTGGCCCGATGTTGCTGTTAGGTGCTGTCAAGTCCAGTAAGACCCATAGCGACCTTCTGAACAATAGATCTGAACTCCATCTATCCTGTGCCATCCTCACAATCTCTGGCATACTTGAGCTCATTGCTGCAGTCACTGTGCCACTCCACTTGGTTAACGGTCTTCTTCTCTTTCACTGACCCTCCCATCTTTCCAATCTTTCCAAGCATGATGTCCCTCTCCAAGGAATGATCTCTCCTAGCAACATGCCCAGAGTATGTGAGATGAAGTTTTATCATCTTTGTCTCCAATGGGTATTGTGGATGCACCTTCTCCAAGACATACCTGTTTGTTCTTTTGGAAGTCCATGGGATATTCAGTACTCTTCTCAAACATCAAAGTTCAAAGACATAAACTCTTCTTCTGCCATTCTTATTCACTGTTCAGCTCTCAGATGCATAGCAAGTGACTAAAAATACCATGGCCTGAATCAGATGCACCTTAGTCTTCAAACTGACATCATTGCACTTCAATAAGTTGAAGAAGTCCCTGATTTCACTTTCCCAGTGCAATATTTCTCCTGATCTCCTGACTGTTGGTATCAATGGTGTTGACATTGGATCCAACTAAGATGAATTTGTTGACAGTTTCAATATTTTCTCAATTTATCATGATGTTGTCTATAGGTGGTCCAGTGGTGAGAATTTTTGTTTTCTTGCTGTTGAGATACAATGCATATTAAAGAATGTATTCTTTAATCTTCTCTAGCAAGTGCTTCAAGTCCTCCTCACTTTCAGCAAGCAAGGTTGTGTCACTGCCATAACAAAGTTTATTCATGAGTCTTCCTCCAATTTTGAGGTAACATTCTATTCATAGAGTCCAACTTCTCAAGTAATGTGCTTAGCATACAGACTGAATAGGTATGGAGAAAGAATAAAATATTGACACACACCTTTCTTAATTTTAAACCATACAGTGTTCTCTTGTTCTAGTGACACCGTAGCCTAAGTGCATTAAAGAATAGCATATTATTTTAAAAATGGCTGAAGAAATGGCAGAGATTTCAGTTAATGGACTAACTCAATGTAGATTATATATGTTGTTACATACAATTTGTTGAAACCAATGCACTTTACCCTCCAGCTGCTTTTCAAGAGATTAAAAATTGCACAAGAGGAAATTTCCCATCTTTGTCCGCTGCTAGATTTGAACTATGTGCCTTTGTATTGACAGTAACTCCTTACTACTAAGATATAAGAGCTCTCTAGATTATATATACTAAGTAGTTTTCTTAAATGTTTACAAAAATATAAAATTGAGTTAAACCTAAGAACAAAAAACAATACACTATCAAAAAAAGGCAGAGAAATTGGTTCAAGAAAAGAATAAAAGAGTCTATCTAAAAGTAAAAAATATGTCCTTTCATAAGAATATTTAGAAATTATGTCATTGGGTTTCTCTCACATACTTCAAGCATATTGCTAGGAGAGGCTAATCTTTAGAGAGGCACATCATGTTTGGAAAGGAAGACTCTTAAGCAGGTGAATTGACACAGAGACTGCTACAATGGGCTCTAGGGGATCAGAAAGTGTGAAGATGGCACATGGTAGGGCAGGGTTCAAATCTGTTGTTCATAGGATTGTTGTGGATCATACTCAACTCAGTGACACCTAACAGCAACCTAACATATCTTTGGGGAGATTTAATACACAGAAAAATAAATCTTGAAGGAAAAAATTATCCAAGATGTTGCTTACAGAAAAAGAGAAACAAACATGGACTAGATCTGAAGATACTTGAAGGAAAAAAGTTCTATATAGCTGTGGTGTTGTTGTCATGTGCCATCGAGTCACTTGTGACTCATGTACAATAGCTCTGAAACCTGCCCTGTTCTGATCAGTCTCACTGTCTCCGACACAACTGCCCCATTACCCCAATTACTATGTCAATCCATCTCATCCTGAATTTTCCTCTCCTGACCTGTCCCTCTATCATTTCAAGCATGATGACCCTCTCCAAGGACTGGTCCCTCCAGACAATATGCCCAAAGTATGTAAGGCAGAGTTTCAGAATCCTTGCCTCCAAGGAGCAGCTTGGTTTTACCCTCTCCAGGATGAACCTATTTATTCTCTTGGCAGGCCATGGTATGTTCAATGTATGTTCAATAATCTTTTCCAGCAGCACAACTCAAAGGCATTGATTCTTCTTCTGTCATCCTTGTCCAGCTCTCTGATGCATAGCAAGTAATTGTAAAGACCATAGCTTGGATTAGGAGGGCCTTAGTCTGTAGACTGTCATCGTTGCTCTTCAGTACTCTAGAGAGATCCCTGGAAACATATTTACCCAATGCAATTTGTCTTTTGATTTCCTGACTGCTGGTGCCAAGAGTGTTGATTGTAGAGCTGGTCAGGCTGTAACTATTAACAACCTCAATCTTTTCTCCATGGTGTTGCAAATTGGCCCAGTGGTAAGAATCTTTGTCTTTTTTATGTTGAGCATTAATACATATAGAAGACTACAGTCCCTGACCTTCTGCAGCAAATGTTTCAGGACCTCCTCAATTTCAACCATCAAGGTTGTATCATCTCCACAATGCACGTTGTTGATGAGTGTTCTTCCAATACTGACGCCACATTCCTCTTCATAAAGTCTAGCCTCCTGAATGGTTTGTTCCACATATAGATTGAAAAGGCATGGAGACAGAATACATCCCTGGTGCAATCCTTTCCTGATTTTTAATCCTGCAGTGTTTTCTTGCTCTGTTCTGAGGACTGCTTCATGGTCCAAGTATGGGTTTTTTTATGAGTACAATCAAGTGTTCTGGAACTTCCATTCTTCTCAAGGTTGCTGTCTTTTCAATTTGTTGTGATCCACAGTCAAATGTCTTTGCAAAATCAATAAAACACAGATACACTCCTCTGGTACTTTCTGTTTTCAGCCAGGATTCGTCTGACATTGGCAACAATGTCCCTAATGCCATGTCCTCTTCTAAACTCAGCTTGTATTTCTGGTTGTTCTCTGTTGATGTACTGTTCCAGTCATTTTTGGAAAATCTTCAGCAAGATTTTGCATGTATCTGGTATTAGTAATATTATTTGATAATTTCCACACTCTGTATAATCACCCTTTTCTCCAATGGGAATAAATGTGAACCTCTAGTTTATAGTTTATCCAAAGATTTTGGGTTTTGTTCTTGGTGCTTAGAGACTTCCTGGTGGGTCAAACACATCAGATCAACATGGAACAAATCGTGTTCCTTTTTGAGGAATAGCAGCTCTGCCTGGGAATGCTCCCGAATTTCATCCTTCATGTCTCTTCATTTGTATACTTTTTTAGGAAACCATAATCATAAGAACAGTGCTTTCTTTAGCTCCATCAGTCATTCCAGAAATTTACTAATCCCAAGGAATTCATGGGATTGACTTGATCATAAGTGACAGTGATGTAAGAGTTCTCAAGTGTATGGCTGACATCCAGAGAGGGTAGAGGAAACCTCCAAATTGGCAGCCAACAGGACAGAAGTGAGGATGTTTTAGGTGCCCTCAAGCTCACACTTAATGGGTCAGAGCTTGGGCTGGTTTGTTAGTCTGGAGGGCTGTGTGCCCTTTTTAGCTTGTGAGGTCCCACCACTCTAGTGCTGTGGATCAGAGGAAGAAAGATGTATTTGCAGCTAAGGAGAGTTGAAAGATTTAAACTTTAATCAATTTATTGAATTCTTTTATTTAATTGCTATGAAAATGGAAATAGATTATGCTGATACAAAACAATGATTAATTATAATTCTAGTAAGAGAAAATGTGAAAAATGCCAGAGAAGTAATATTTGTAAAAAGAGTCGGAAAATTTCCCAGAACAAATAAGCTTAAGAGTTTATGAATAGCCAACTATCTCACGGGACTAAAGGACAGGCTTTTGCAAAAGTAGTTGTACTCAGAGAAAGAATGAAATGCTAAAACAAATAACTGAAAAAAGGAAACTGGTAGTGTTGGCAAATCTAAACAAATAATGAGTGCCCAAATTTCAAACTCATTGCTATCAAGTTGGAACCTCATCATAGCTGACCCTGACCCTCCAGCATTTTCTCTAAAGTTACAAATTGCACAGGAGGAGAATGCCCACCATTCAGCTATTAGCAGATTTAAACTGTCCAAGAAATACCACCTTTAGGTTAGCAGAGCCACTTTCAACCCTTTAGGTCACAAAGACTCCCTAATGAGTATATAAAAGTATAATAATAGCCCCTGACCTACTACATAGCAGTAGTAATAAAACAGCATGGTACTGGTACAATGACAGGCCCATACACCAATGGAACAGAACTGAGAACCCAGAAATAGACCCAGCTCTCTATGGTCAACTGATATTCGACAAGGAAATCAAAGCTTTCAAATGGAAAATTACAACCTCTTCAACAAATGATGCTAGTAAAACTGGACTTCCACCTGCAGAAAGCTGAAACAGGATCCATATCTTATACCAAACACAAAAATCAACTCATGGTGGATCAGAGACCTGGGAATAAAGCCCTAAATCATAAAGTTCATCAGAGACAAAATGGGATCTAGAAGCACAGTTGTTGTTGTTATGTGCCATCGAGTCGCTTGTGACTCATAGCGACCCTATGCACAAGAGCCCTAAATGCCGTTCTATCCTGTGTCAACCTAGCCATCTCAAATGCACTCATTCCCACCACTGTACTCACAGAATTGATCCATCTCATCGAGGGTCTTCTTCTCCTATGCCATCCCTCCACTCTGCCAAACATGAAGTCCCTCTCCGAGGACCAGTCCCTCCTTGAAACATGCCCAAAGCATGTCAGACAAAGCTTCAGAATCCTTGACTCCAGGGAACATTCTGGCTTTACCCTCTCCAGGGCAAACCAGTTTGTTCTCCTAGCAGTCCACGGTATATTCAATACTATTCTCCAGCACCACAGCTCAAAGGCATCAATTCTCTTTCTATCACCCCTATTCACTGTCCGACTCTCTGATACATAGCACATAATTGCAAAGACTATTGCCTGAATCAGGCGCACCTTAGTCTCCAGTCTGATGTTGTTGCTCTTCAGTACTCTTGAGAGGTCCCTCACAGTACTGATGCTGCCAATTGGCCGAGTGGTGGAGGGGAAGGGAGGAAAATGTGCAACATTTTATTACTCAAGACAACGTCATGTGTTTCAGGACAAGACTGTTCCATAGCTATGATCTTTTAAAAAAGCAGATTTCAAAATCTCTGTAGATGTTCATTGAAATGAAAAATAAACAACCTAAATTTAAAAAAAAAAAAAAAGAAAGCAGATTTCTAAACCTGTCTCCTACGGGGCCAGTGGGTGGACCCAAATTGTCAAATTTTAAGTTAGTATGACTTTGACAAGCACTGTGGCAATTGGACAATTAAAACAGTCATTCGGATGGCAGGGAAGGAGAACAAACTGGGGAGGAGGGAGGAGAGAATGGTGCGGCAATGAAGGAGTGAAAGCCCAGAATCCCTGTGAATGTTCATTGAAACTAATAAAATTTAATAATAATAATAAAAAAAACAATTTTAAGTTAGTAGTAGAGCCTAAATCATTAGCCATGGTCAGGAATCTTAAGTTTTTTAAGATATTTAAATGATACCACTTTAGAGATTCTATTCCATTCACATTCACCTACTATGCACCTACTTATCACTTCTGAAACATGACATGTTTAGTACAAGCTACAGAGGCCCTCACTACCACAATCCACTGACAATTGATAGCAAAACCATGGGGATTATAGCCATCTGGGGTGTTAAGAGGACAAAGGCACAATTAAGTTTAAGTGGTCCTATGTAATATATATTAAACACAGAAAAATATTTTTATATCATTGTTGTTGATTGCCTTAGAGTCGAGCACGACTCATAGGGGCCCTAGAAACAAAAGGCCTGAAGCCCCCCTCTACAACTATCTATATTTATCAAAGTTCATAGAGTTTCTGGAGGCATATAATTTAGGAAGTGGATGCCACTTCTGTTTCCAAACCTGTCATAGTATGTTACCGTTGTTATGTGCCATTGAATCATCTGTGATGTATAGTGACCTTATGTATAGCAGCTCTGAACTCTTCCCTGTCTTGAGCCAGTCTCACTAATTCCAACACAGTAATCCCCATTGACCCAGTTACTGTATCAATCCATCTCATCTGGGATGTCCCTCTTCTGCACTGTCCCTTCACCCTTTTGAGCATGATATCCTTCTCCAAGGACTGATCTGGCCTGGTCATGTGCCCAAAGTAAGTAAGGCTTCAAAATCCTACCCACCAAGAAGATACTTGGTTTCACTCTCTAAGACAGACTGATTTGTTTTCTTTGCGGTTCATGGTATGTTCAAGACTCTTCTCTAGCTCCACAAATCAAAGGCATCTATTCTTCTGTCATCCTTAGTCACTGTCCAATTCTCTGAACCATAACAAGTAATTGAGAAGACCATTGCCTGGATTAGGTGCACCTTTGTATCTAGATTTACATCATTGCTCTTCAGCACTCTGGAGAGGTCCATGACAGCAGAGTTTCCCCAATGTAATTCGTCTTTTGATTTCCTGACTGCTGGTGTTAAGAGTGTTGATTGTGGATCTGAGCAAGCTTTAATTGCTAAGAACCTCAATCTCTTCTCCATCTAATATGGTGCTGCCAATTGGCCCAATGATGAGAATCTTTATCTTCTTGATGTTGAGCTTCAGTCCATATTGAAGATGACAGTCCTTGATGTTTTTCATAGTCAGGTATATGTTTGATCAGTTAACATTAAAAGGACTATGAATATTTTTCTGTGAAATTGTTTGTTTCTGTCATTGTTGTTTGTGGACTTTAATATGATTTTCCTAGCTACAGTTTGACTTTTCCATGTAGATGGGGAGGATTATGTGAATGGAGCATGTTAGCCTATTTAGAAGGGGACTGACTGTCTACCAGTCCACTAGGGGATTGGCTAGTCTTGCCATTAAATTGAGTAATCCAGCAGCAGGTGAATTAGACCTTCACTGCCCTGAATGTAAAAGAAGAGCAAGAGAATGTAGAAGCCCTTAGAGACCAGATGATCTTGCTCTAACTACACCCATGGCAGCAGCAGCAGCTATGGCTGAACTAGTGACCTGATGTGAGAACAGACCTTGTTATGTGCCATCAAGTTGCTCACGACTCACAGAAACCCTATGTACATTAGCCCTGAAACCTGCTCTATCCTATGACAAATTTATTGTCTCCAACACACATAACCTCATTACTTCAGTCACTATATCAATCTATCTCGTTGATGTTCTCCCTCTCTCTGTCCCTCCACCTTCCAAGCATGATGTCTCATCCCAAGGACCGGTCCGTCCTTGCAACACTGGAGCTAAGGGCCTTTACCCAAGTTTGTTGCACAGCTGTGAACAGGGAACCATAATTCGCAGGACTGAGAACTTTGTAGCACTGGCTAAGACTGGGGAGGGAGCAAGCCAATATTGGCAGGCTTGAGAACTTTATAAAACTGGCTTTACATTGCAAAGCTCAAGGCTGAGGTTTCTGTGAGCACATTTCAGAAGTTGTCCTGACTGTATTTTGCTACAAATCTGGATCATAACTTTTTGACTCCCTCAACATAGATCTGTTTGGTTTGTGTCACATCAGATTTTGGACCCAGCAAAGCAGTAAGATTCATATTGAGGTGAGTAGAAGGAGGTATGAGAGAGCATGGGAGACATGTCTGACATCATGGGAATTGGTTTTGTGTTACTGATACTGTGGATAGGGGAAGTTCCCTTTTGTGAAGTTGATAATGGTCAGATATGGTTGCGGAAGCAATCAAATCTAACATAGTTACTTTCATTGGTGTAATCTTATGGAATATAATCCCCTTCCATAACCAATCATCTGAGGTCTCATTAATGTACTGTACATCCTAAACCTAAAAACACTTTTGTGCTGTATAAAGAACAGCACAGATACACACAAATAGGAGAAGACAGACACCAGAAAAGAATTGTCTACAAGTCAATGAACCAAAGAATCCTTGTGGCTACTGACATTGAAGGAAACAACACAACTGAGATCCTCCTTTGGACTTTTAGACACCAGAACTGAGAAACTGTGAAACAGATAAAACTATCAACTTGCAGCATTTCTGTTACAACTAAAAAAAAAAATCGCAAAATTACAAACCCATTGTCCTCAAGTCAGAGCCATAACTGACCTTCCAGTGGGTTTTTTCAAAGGTTGTAAATCACACTGGAGATTTCTCCTGCAAAGCAGTTGGTAGATTCAATCAGTCCACTACTGAGTTGGCAGCACAACTCCAAACCAATTAGGCTACCAGAGCTCCAATCTACCATACTACTTGGAAACTAAGATATCCTTTTTCTATTCAATTAACTAGCCAGAAGCACAATTCTATACATATTTAATAATATCTGGATATTATTCACATATATTTGATAAAACATTGAGCATTGTTTACTTTACAGTAAGAAATAAGTAAAATCCTTATAAAACTTGTTAAAGGGCATTCCAATACAACAGGAAGAGCTAATAGATGATTGTATTTGTCCTCTTGAAAAGAGGGCAAGTTAATTTTGGTTTTCTCTTTAATCCTCAATTTCATCTCAACACTTTCCCACCTAGTAATTTTTTACGAATGCTATTGTATATCAGCTTACAATAGCAATTCTCACAGTAAATATAGTGTATGATGAAACAGTCTTGTGCCTTTCAGAAATCCAAGGAATAGCCTATGCTTTTCTTTAATGCAATTCCACATGTATTTGATAAAAATGGGCTACTCCTGCATAAAGGAATATGAAAAATTTCCTGTGTTTGATGGTAATTTGCTCTCTCTTTGAGAAAGACTACAAAAGAGTTTTTGCCAAAGTACATTTTACTCATTTTGATAGCTTCTGATAAATTATTCTCATGTCATGCTGAGAAAACTTAAACTTGTCATTTGAGCAAGAATGTAATAAAATCATTATAAACGTCTGGCATTGGAGCCATTTTTCTTTCATTTCCCAATATTAAATTTTAATTAGAGACTATTCTTTTAAATAACCAATATCTGATGAAGAGAAATTGCACAGATGAGGGCAATAAAGGAAAAGTTAATGTTATAAAAAAGATGCCTGGCTTCACTTTGTTCTGGTATATTCTGCAGATGTCAATCAAATACCAGCACAATTAGAATATAAGAGGAACACTGAATTTTAATCATAAATCTTTTGGTACTGATACTGTCTAGGTATATTTACAAAATTCTTTGTTAAATTTTTATTTTCTTAAAAAAAACCTACGGAGTGATTTGGCAAGGATCTTACTATCATATCACAGCTCAAATGCAAAAGAAATTTGAATTAGGTTAACTTAGGTTAGTTAAAGTAGTTTGTGGTGTCAAAATCCTTGGAAATTGGGTTTTCTAACCACTATGTTAGCCCACATTGGGAGCATGACTTCCCTAACTGAAGACGCATGGTGTTGCAAATTTTCAACAGCTATAGGACCAATATAAGAGTTGTTTTTACACTGTAAAAAATGGTGGTAAAGCAAAGGTGGAGAGACTGCAGCACTGCTGTGAAGAGACTGTGACATTGCTGTGAAGAAATTGTGGCAAGGTATAACAGAGGAACCCTGGAGATGGAGCCACAATTAAAGGGTTTGCTTGCTGGATGATTGAAGGAAAAGCTGACTTGTAACTCCTCTGAGATAAACTTTGCTGGAAGATTGAGGAAACTAGAGGCTTCTCCCATTTGTTCTGCTGAATTGAACTTGACTTTCACTAATAGCGGAATTGTACCTTGTTAATTTGGCTTGAGACTGCTGGACTACCCTGGGATTTGCATTGTGTGATATTCTTTGCCTCCTCACTACTTCCAAACTTATTTCCATAATAAACCCCACAACTGTGAATATAGTCTGTGAGTCAAGTTACAATGAACATTGGAAAAAGGATTCATAAAAATAGGTACAGAAACATGTGGGGTGGCATGTCTGATCATATAGCTATTTATATGATGCTAAGGATATTATTGATAGCGATAGCTTTCCTTTATGAAGTGCATATAAATCAGACTTGGCCACATCCTCATTGCATCTGCTCCTTTTATATAGCTATAAGAATATATTCCAAACTTGAATTCTATAAAGCAAATACAGCCTGTTATAATCACTAGATTAACCATCATGCCCCAGGATTTCTTCATATAGTTTGAACAATATTTTCCTTCTTTTGTTTTCTCTCTTATGAAGATTACATTTGCTACCACAGCTTTCATGAATCATGTAAGAGAAAATCTGAGAATAGAATTTTGGGAGAAGATACAGAAATGAAGAAACAACTGTTTATCTGAAGAGAGGAAGAATAAATGAGAAGAAAGTATCTAAGAAAACTGATTATGTAGCTAAGGTTGTATGTCTGGGTTTTCATTATCCTGAGAATTATTACCACAGATTCTTATAATAGTAATACATTGATTCAACAAGCCAAACCTACTGCTATTGAGTCAGTTCTAACTCAAATGTAAGCCACCTTTGGGTTTGCAAAGCTGTATATCTTTAAGGGAGAATACGGGTCATTTTTCTCCCATAAAGCTGATAGACTGGAACTATCAATGTTTTGGTTAGCAGAATGATATGTTACACACTATACAATGAAGGTATCCAAGCTGGAATCAGAAGAGGCTGTGACACCAAGGATATTACTGCTATTGGTAGATACCTCTCAGCTGAAAGTAGAGAGTACCAGAATAGCATCATGATAGTTGGAGAGAAGACTGAAGTTGTTAACAATTTCATCTTACTTGGATCTACTATCCCTTGGTACCAACAGTTAAGAAATAAAAAGATATGTTGCATGAAATCTGCTATCAAAGACCAGTCCAAGGTACTGAGGAAGAGTCTTAAAAGAAAGCGTCTTACTTAGTCTTAAAAGACTAAGATATGCCTAATTCAAACCATGGTCTTTTCAATTACTTCCTGTGCCTCTGAAGTTGGAAAATGAATAAGGATGACAGAAGAAGAATCCATGCTTTTGAGTAGGGCTGTTAGAGAAGAATACTGAATACCCATGGACTGCCAAAAGAACAAACAAATATGTATTGGAGAAAGTTCAGACAAGATGTTCCTTAGAGGCACAATGATGAAACTTAGTCTTGCATACCTTAGGCATGTTTTTAGGAGGAGCTGATCTTTGGAATAAGGCAACTTGCTGGTAAAAGTGGGAGGTCAGTGAAAGAAATACCATCAAAAAGATGGTTCTAGGTGTAGTGGGAATGGTTCAAGATAGGCCAAGGTCCAGAACCACTGTTCAGAGGGTCTCTATGAGTTGTAGCCAATTCAATATCACCTAAAACAATAACATCAACATCCCATTAGATATATGTTAATAGTGTCCCTCTCTATCTCACCTCTATATCCAAAACTATTATCTGTATATCTGAGTTAAAAGTTTATATATATAAAAGAGATAAAGTCCCTGAGTAGGGCAAATGTTCAGCAGGATTAACTGCTAATAGAAAGGTTAATGGTTCAAGAAAGACCTGGATATATTCCAAGTAGTGGAATAATAGCTGGATCATTTGGAATTTCTATGTTCAACTTATTGAGGAAGCATCAAACTGCCTTACAGAATGGTTATACCATTTTAAAATCCTATCAACAATGTATAAGAGTTCCTTTCTTGCCACATCCTCTCCAACATGTATTACTTGCTGTCCTGTTAAACATTGCCACTGCTACTGGAGTGAGATGGTATCTCATTGTGGTTTTGATTTTCATCTCTCTTATTGCCAGTGATTTTGAGCATTTCTTCACGTGTCTTTCAAACATTTTCCTCTGTGAAAATTCTTTCCAAGTTCATTCACCATCACAAGAACATGGAAAAAGCCAACCACAATCAAATGTATTGATGGATTGAGAAGTTGCGGCACATTCACACAATGGAATACTATGCAGCATACAGAAGCAATGATTTTGTTATTTAACAAAATTATTGAATTATTACCTAACTTGGGAGGGACTGGAGAACATTATGCTAAGTGTACCAACACAGTCCCACAAGGACAAATATTGTATAAAATCATTATTGTAGAATGAGTATAAGGATCCAAGGGGGGTATGGAAGCAGAGGAATGAGGATGTGAGGGGGAGATTAATCATGGAGTTGTACAATTTGATGGGGGGGTGAGGGTGAGGGAAATTGGAAGAATCTATTCTTGAAAACAATGTATTTGAATTTGTACATAAAGTTGCATAAAATTTAAAAACATCAACTTGAGGAAGGGGAAGGGAAGGAGAAAGGGTAAAAAGTGCAACAATGAATGAATGAAAATCTAACTCTTCTGTAAACTTTTGTTAAAATAATAATTAAAATTTTAAAAAGTTATTTAAATAAAGAATCAAGAAAATATACTGAAAACACTAATAAAACCTTAATTATATAAATCAACTTTAACAAATTAAAATATTAAACCAAAAGAAAGAAAGAAAGAAAAACCTGGAAATCTACTTTGGAAAAATTAGTTACTTTGAAATACCTATAGAGCACAGCTTGATTCTGAAACACTTGGGGTCATCATGAGTCTTGAGTTATCTTAAAAGCTACCATTGTGTATGTTTACATACCTAGGAAACTATGAGGCAGACATGAATCAGAGTCAACTGGTATGTATGTACAGAAATGCAGAATTTGTCATTTTGGTTTTGCTTAAACAAGGCTCCTTTTGATTACACTTGCCCAGTTTTATATCCACTATATTCAGATCTACTTAGCAGGTCAGTGAGCCAAACTTAATGTGCAATCAATACCAAAAATTGTATTCCTTCTCTCCTCACTACACAGGAGTGAAGACCGTGAAACCTATCAGTCAGCTGCTGGGCAGAAACATTTTTTGATGGATCTCTAATAGCCAAACAAGGAACGACAATCTTTCCTTTCAAGTGACAGGTATTCAACAAAGATGTGAATAATTTAAAAAAGTTGAAAGATCTTTGATTAGATTATTGCCAATGAAGCTTACTTTTGTGTTTTGCTTTTAGCTTGAACTCTCAATGTGGCTACTCAAAGTATTTTTTTCTTCCATCTCACAGGAAACAGGCACAAAATATAGATGATCAAACTGTACCTACATTTCCTTGAGAGGGTGAAAAAGTGGATATATTCTCTAATAAAATGTTATTTTAATAGAAAAATATTTTAAGGTGCAAGTGAACAATTATTAAATGTGGTAGTTGTGATCCATTGAGTCAGAAAAGACCCATCACTGACCCTCCAGCAGCTAATCACACAAGAGGAAATTGTCCCTCTCTCTCCTAGCAGCTAGTGGATTTGAACCACCGGATACAGGCAATGGTCTTTGCAATTACTTGCTATGCATCAGAGAGCTGGACAATGACTGGGGATGATAGAAGGAGAAATGATGACTTTGAGCTTAGGTGCTCGAGTATTGAATATACCAGGGACTGCTAGGAGAACAAACAAGTTCACCTTGGAGAGGGTGAAGCCAGGCTGCTCCTTGGAGGCAAGGATTCTGAAGCTCCATCTGACATACTTTGGACATGTTGCAAGGAGGGATCAGTCCTTGGAGAGGGACGTCAAGCTTGGGAGGTTGGAGGGACAGTGCAGGAGAGGAGGGCCCTCGATAAGATGGATTGATTCAGTCACTGGGGTAATGAGGATGGGTGTGTCAGAGACAATACGATTGGCAAAGGATAGAGCAGGGTTTAAGGTTGTTGTACATAGGGTTGCTATGAGTCGTAGGTGACTCAACCGCACATAACAACCACCACCACCTTTGGATTGGCAGTGCAATTCCTTATCACTAAGCTACTAGAGCTCATTGGACTTCTCAGCATACTTTTATTAATTCAATTGTGTCCTCCTAAAAGACATATATGTCTTAACTTTATATCTATAAATTTCACTGATGGTATAGTATGTGAGGAGTCACACTGCTAACCTAAAAGTGGCATTTCTCCAGCACTTCAAATCCACCAGCGCCTTGGTGGGAGAAAAGATAGCCAGTCTCTTCCTTTGTAATGTATATAGCCTCATGAAAATCCACTGGATGGTCAGTTAAGAGTAAGTTCAGACTCAATGGCAAGGAGTATGAGTGAGTACTATGAAACAGGGATGTGGCTTTTTTATTATGTTAGTGAGACTATACTAGAGAGCACTTACTAAATACCATCTAGTTGGCTCTTACTCATCCAGAGCCACTACAGATTTCTCAAGGCAGAAAATTATAAAGAGGGAAACTTCCCTCTTTGTCCTGTGGAGGCGCTGGTGGACCCAAAGAATGCGATACTTGAAGCCTCTGGTTAGCAGCACACTTCCTCAGGGAGTGTGTGTGTGTGTGTGTGTGTGTGTGTGTCCGTTCCCCGAGCCCCCCCCCCCCAGCTCTCTACCAGAGCACACTGGGTCCTAAACTTTAAGTCTGAGCTGTCTTACAAAAAGCAAAGAATAGACATGGACAAACAGAAAGGGGGATACACATAAAGAAGCAACACATACTATGTAAAACCCTCTCTACAAACAAAGGTGCATGGATTGCAGAAGCATGCAATGTAAAAGACTCCAATTTGGATTTTTAGCTACCAGAGTGGAAGAAAATGTTCTTTAAATTGCAGTGAGTTTTTTTGGTTGGTTTTGTTGTTATGAAAGCTCTAAATGACTAAACCGTTACTCCATAAATGAATAAATGAAAACCAATTTCTCTGTAAACTTTCTTTCAAATCACACTTTAAGAAAAAAAACAATGCTATGTCCTACTGATAGCATTCAGCTGTCATTGCCATCGAAGATGTATGTCTATGTGCACAGATGAGAGCTCTTGTATTGTGGGCACACCTTAGGACTATCAGAATGTACATTTATTTCGTTCAGTCAGATGAACTTCAAAGAAGTCATTTCTATTTTATTAAAAGTTCTACAGGGGCAAAAAATATACATAATACAGAAATCTTGAGGGAAGCTGTATTTCAGATAATTAAACCACCTCCTCTCTGAGATAAGAATGTCACAGTTGTTAATACAAATTATAGGAAAGAGTACAGATCAATGAAAAGATGAAAGGACCCTCAATCTGGTCAAAGGAAACAATGAGATTGAAAGTAATTTAAGTGTACAACCATAAAATATCCTCATTTTTATTTCTACAGGAGAAAATGCATTTTAATTTTGTCCATTTAATTTTTTCACACCACAATTTAGCCTTTTCTCCACAACTGGCAGTCACCACTGAGTTTCTTTCTAGGCAAGCAAAAGAGAGAAAATAATGCAAATTATGAGATGTCCCTAGATTTCAAGGCCCTAAGAGTGAGTGCATTTTGTTCTAACAGCCCCAAATAGAGAATAGAGAAGTTTGAGTCAGAATCAACTCATAACTGACCCTCCAATAGATTTCTGAGGCTGTAAATCTCACAGGAGATTGACTATTTTTTTCCCATGTAAATTCAAATCACCAGAGAGGAAAAGCCTTTAAGAGTACAGCTCTCTAGGGAGTAGGCCACCAAAGCTCCTTATTTAACGAATACTGTATTATTAGCAGAAAAGTGTATCAATCCATTGCTTTTTTAAAAATAATTTTTTATTTTATTGTGATTTTAATGAAAGTTTACAGAAAGTTAGATTTTCATTTATTCATTGTTGTACATATTGCTCACCATAGGCTCTTACTCATATGTTGTTTCATGACATTCTTCTGTGTCTTCCAATTCCTTTCGATACAGTAACTCAGCATATTCTTTCGATCTTCTTTTAATACTTCCTGGATCATTTCACATTCTGCCGAAAGCATCCTTGATTATAGCAACTCGAGGTGTGAATTTGTTCTTCAGTTCCTTGAGCTTAAGATATGCTGAGCGAGTTC
>NW_006399801.1:1803124-1806164 GCF_000299155.1 Elephantulus edwardii | reverse complement strand
AGCACAGGAGAGGAAGGCCCTCTATGAGGTGGATTGATTCAGTGACTGGGATAATCGGGATGGGAGTGTCAGAGACAGTGCGACTGGCATAGGACAGAGCAGAGTTTAGGGCTGTTGTACATAGGGTCACTATGAGTCGCAAGCGACTCAATGGCACATAACAAACAACAACATATTGCTTTTATTGAAATGTTCTTTCTACAAATATCTTAAAATTTGTTAATATTAAAATGTCACTTTGAATACAGTATGTTGGTGCAATTTGCACATATTAGAAGTTGGAAGGAGACACTGGGTGGTTAAGCAATTCAAATCTACACAGAGGTGTTTCAGCAATAATGCCTGGTGATCTGCCTCCTAAGGATTACAGCCCTGAAGACCCTCTGGAATGCAGTCCCATGCTACACACTTGGAGAAACCACAGGTTAGAAATAACTTGATGATAACTGACAATAACAATAGTAGACAAAGTTCATTTTACTTATACTTAGGGCAAGATCATTGGGAAATAGTAATTAGAAGATATAAATGGTTCATAAGGGAGTCATGCCTGAGCGACATGACATCCACAATAGTGGATTCAAACACATCAGAGATCACAAAGATGACTTTGGAAGAGCTAACCAATGTTTTATCCTCTTTATATAAAAGGTTGCCCTGTGTTAGTGTGGCTTTATGACAACTAAGAACAACATGCAGCTGGAATGTAACCCTGAGAGCACTCAACTTAAAAGAAAGCTTGACCAGTTCCCTTCATTTTCCCCAGAAAGCATCTGTCCAATGGACTTAGACATGTGTTTAACCACCATTTGTAAAAGAGTTTTCATAAAATAATTGACTTTATCACTCTTTTGGAAAAAAAACCAAACCCCAAATGCAAAACACTTCCTTATTCCCTTCAGTAACTACTTGGGTATTCGTGGATCTTCTTCAAATATTCAACATGTTCCATAAATCTCACATTTACACATTGAAGAGAGGAATTTTGTCAGTGCTCTCTGGGTAACTGAAGTCTATCTTATAGTACACAATAAAAATATAAGTTCTCTTCTCCTAATTTACTGCATAAACTTTCTGCAAAAACACAGCATTATTTTTAAAAAGTTAATGCCTCTAAAGGATATTGTTACAAGCTATCAGCTATATGGTAATGTCTGCTATACGTTAATATCCTAAAAATTACATATCTTTGTTTCAGTTAAAAAGAAAAAACACTTGAAAAATATTTGTAAAAATCAAGTGCAGTAAAGCAATCCCTGGATGGTCAAACTGGAGTTTCAATAATAGACTGTACACTTCCTAAAAGGAAATACATTTCAAGGTAATACTAAATAGTGATAGAGTAAGATCGAATTAGAAAATCGTACTTTTAAAGAAACTAGTAACAATAGAGAGAGAAATTTAACAATAACAACAGCTCTAGTAACATTTGGAAAATAATACTACATGAACTGCTCTGGGTCATGAAGAAAGGCAAAACTCAAGTTTTATCTTGCATCTCAAATTATGAGATAAAGAACACATACTTCATGTAGAACTCAGAGGGAAGAGAAAGTAGATTGTGCCTCCTCTGGGTCTACACCAAATACCACCTTTTTCTCTTAGGCTTTTCTCGTCTCTCCCATTAGTATCTCTGAAATGAACCTAAAGAGATGTTTCCCACAAAAACCAAATAGCAACATCATAGTGATGCTAATATCAGAAGAAATGTTCATGATTCTGGGAGATTTTAACAAACATGACACAGATGAGAAGCAAAAGCAAATACAACAATTAGCACTGCAAGGAACTTATGTTTTAGAGAAAGCATTGAACTTTGATGGGTCACCAGGCCCATATTTACTCATAAAACATGCATTTACAAATATATTCATATTTACATATGAACTGATACAAATATACACATATATTCAAAACAGAAAAAAATCTACAACTAAAAAAATGCATTAAAAAGAGCAACGTTGCTGTTGTTATGTGCCTTCGAGTACAACTCATAGTGACTCTATGAACAGCCAACCTGAACCCTGCATTATCCTGTACTGTCCTCATTATCTCTGGCACACTGGACCCCACTGCTGAAGTCACGGCGTCAGTCCATCTCTTTGAGGGCTCTTCTTCCCCTTTATTGACCCTTCATCTTTCCAAGAACGATATCTCTTTCCAAAGAACAGCCTCTCTAAGCTATGTGTCCAATGTAGGAAAGATGAAGTTTCACTGTCTTGACCTTCAAGGAGCATTCTGGCTGCATCTTTTCCAAGACATACCTCTTTGTTCTGAGATAATAATAAAAGTGTACAAAACTAAATATTAGGTGCATGTTATACATGACTCAAACTTTGCTTCTTTTCACCAGTGTGGATCTCAAACACCTGTTTGAGATCGAGACTTTAGTTCAGACACAGAGAAAGAGGATCTGGGGATTATACTAATTTCTAAATTCCAGCCACCTCTGAACAGCACGCTAAAAGAAGCTGATATAACCTCTAACCATCCAAGAATTCTCTCAGAAATCAAATACACACCATCTTGCACAGGGCAACACATACTCCCCAGCACATACTCCCCATCCCACAAGCCACTAGGGCTCCCTAAATAAACACTAGTTACAGGAGAGAGTAAATAAATAAATAACTTTCCCTAGGGAAGCAAAGTGGGACTTAAAGATTAACAGATGATTACAGAATGCAGGATCTTATATTTTGCAGAAGACTATTCTATTCAGACATACACTTAAGAACATACATTTTAAAATGAAAGAGCTCTAACTCACCGGTTTTTCGTCAATTCTGATACACAGAAACCCTTTGTAGGTTTCCAAGGCTGAAAATCTTTATATTTTTCTCTCAAGAAACAGCTAGTTGATTTAAAGGTTATTTTTTTTCTTCCCTAAATAAAATGTATTAGTACTGTGATAAATAAAATGAATAGCATAAAATATAAATCTCTTTGCCTATTTGGATACCTTTTATTCCCTTCTCTTGTCTTATTGCTATTGCTAAGACTTCCAAAACAATATTGAATAAAAGAGGTGATAGTGGGC
>NW_006399801.1:1789253-1800195 GCF_000299155.1 Elephantulus edwardii | reverse complement strand
CATCATTAACATTTTAGAGTATTTCTCCTGTATACTGGAGTTCCCTGTAGAAATCAGAAAGGTAGTTGTTGTTATTTTGTGCCATCAAGTTGAAATCAACCTATAGCTGACTCTCTTGTGAATTTTCAGAGGCAGAACTACAGTCTCCAATATGGATTGAAGCTCAACATCAAGAAAACGAAGATTCTCACCACTGGGCCAATTGGTAGTATCATGATAGATGGAGAAGACATTGAGATTGTTAACAATTTCAGCTTGCTTGGTTCGACAATCAACACTCTTAGCACCAGCATTAAGGAAATCAAGAGATTAATTGCATTAGGGACATCTGCTGTCTGAGACCTCTCGAAAGTGATAGCAAGCAATGACATCAGTCTAGAGACTAAGGTGTGTCTGATCCAGGCCATGGTTTTCCCAATTACCTGTTATGCATCAGAGAAGTGGACAAGGGCCCAAGAAGACAGAAGAAAAATTGATGCCTTTAAGTTATGGTGCTGGACAAGAGTATTGAACATATCATGGCCTGCCAAGAAAACAAATAGGTCTTTTCCTAGAGAAAGACAATCTATTCCTTGCAGGCAAGGATTTTTGAGGCTCTGTCTCACATACTTTGGGTTTGATATAGGAGGGACAAGTCCTTGAAGAAGGACATCATGCTTGGAAGAGTGGAGGGACAGTGCAATAGAGGAAGATCCTAGATGAGATAGATTGGCATAGTAATTAGGGTAATAAGGGTAGCTTTGTCAGAGACAATGAGATTGTCCCAGGATAAAGCAGGGTCAAGAGCTACAGTACATCGGGCCTCTATGAGTTGCAAGCAACTCAACAGCACATAACAACAACAAATCACATGGGAGGTGATCACCCATCTTCTCCCGTGAAGTAGCTGGTGGACTTGAACTGCATTCCTCTGAGTTTGCAGTGTAGCTTCTTACCACAGAGCTCCCTAACATTTTAAGAGTATTTCTCATGTATACTAGAGCTCCCTGTAGAAAGCAGTAAGGTGGTCCACAAAAAATGAAGAAAGCAACCACCTCTGGACTCACTGGAAGGCTTTCCGGTAAGGAGTTGCACTGCCAATCTAAAGACACGTAGTTTGAATCTGGCAGCTGCTCTGAGAGAGAAAGTTGGAAAAGCTCCTCCCATGCAATGTACTGTCACTGCAAACCTGCTGGAGGTCAGCTATGAGTCAGTTCTGAGTCAATGGTTCATCACAACAACACGGACACAAATACAACAATGATCATAAAGATGGTTCAAAGTGAGTATTTTTTTTTCTAAGCTGCGAATCTCAAGGTTGGTGATTCAAATTCATTGGTTTCTTCAAAGGAGAAAAATGAGGTAGTATCATTGCATCAAGATACCCTGAGAAAATGAGAACTGAGGTACAAACGGAGATTTGTATATCAATGTTCATAGCAGCATTATTCATCATTGCAAGAACCTGAAACAGCCAAATGTCCAACCACATCGAATGGATTGAGAATTTATGGTACATTCACACAATGCAATACTCTGCAGCACATAGGAGCAGTGATTTTATAAATTATTACCTAACTTGGGAGAGACTAGAGAGCATTTTACTGAATGAACTAACTTAGTCCCACAAGGATAAATATTGTATAAAACCATTATTGTAGAATGAGTACAAGAAGTCAAGGGGGGAGGGAGAGTGGAGACAGAAGGATGAGGATGTGCAGGGGGAGGGGAGTGTACAATTTGATGGGTTGGGGTGAAGGAAATTGGAAGAATCTGTTCTGGAAAACAATGTATTAAAATTTTGTAAATAAACTAGTATAATAATAAAAAATATTTACATCCTTGGAAATCCAATGGAGGTTTGTCATAGTCATAACTGACTCAACTGAAGGAGGTTTTTAGAAAGGCAACCTTCACCACCACCAGTAACAAAAATTTCACCCAAAAAGGTTATGAATAAAAGGGTAGCTAAAAAAGAGAACAAATGATCTTTATTGATTACTCTGTTACAGTTATTTTACATATTACTTCACTTACTTCTTCCATATTCCCAATATGAGTTGGATGAGGACTTTATAGTTTATAAAGGTTATATGGCCTGAGGACTGTTGTTGTTATGTGTCATTAACTCACATACAACCCATAGCGACCCTATGTACAGCAGCTCTGAACCCTGCCCTGTCCTGAGCCAGTGTCACTAATTCCGACACACCTACTCCCACTGAGCCAGCTACTGTATCAATCCATCTCATCAGGGTCTTCCTCTCCTGCACTGTCCCTCCACCTTTCCAAGAATGATGTCCGCCTCCAAGGACCATTCTCTCCTTGCCACATGCCCAAAATATATGGGATTGAGCTTCAAAATCCCAGCCTCTGAGGAGAAACTTGGTTTCACTCTCTTCAAAACAGACCTATTTGTTTTCTTGGTGGTCCATGGTATGTTCAAGATTGTTCTCAAGCACCACAACTCGAAGGCATCAATCCTTCTTCTATCATCCTACTGTCACATAATCCAGGTTTGTCTGACCCAATTCCGCACTCCTTCCACTACACCCCTCCATATGACTTACAGTCAGTAAAAAGAGAAAACAAAAGAAAGGAAATGTTGGCCATACACACATGTACCATCGTTGGATCCTAAATTCAATGTGTTCAATGTATGTCTAGTTTTGTAAAGTGGACTTTAGATATTTAACTGTAATATAAATAAAACTGAGGTGATAAGATGGGGCTTGGGGACTGTACTATAATACTTTTATTTACAGTCCTTTATTGAAACAAACCAAAACTCAAACCCATATCATCAAGGCAACCACAAAGGCAGCCTCATGTGTTACTGTGAAATGGCTCCATTGAGTTGTATATTGTCACACTTTTCTTCTAAAACTCTCTGAGGATTTCATACCTCAAATCAACCTTTCTGTTCCCAGCCAAGTGCACTGTATTTGTGCCCACCAGGGTTCCCTTTTTGGACAAGGTTCTCCCATGAAAAGAATAGCTTGGATATTTTATAAATAGCTAAGAGTATATTACAAACAAATATATATTCTCCATTAAGCATAAAATTATGTGTAATAAAGACTTAAAACATTGTCTTTGCTATGCAAAGAAGTTGCTAGCAAAGAAGTATATAAACCATCTTGTGCATCTTCAGGCACATCCTTTGAATTGTGATTGTGGTGAATGATATTGAAGTCATGAACTGTCAAAGACAACCTAAATCTGTTTTGGAAAAAGTAGCCAAAGTGCTCCATAGAATCAAAAGACAATGAGGCCTCATCTCACATACTTTGGGTGTGTTATCAGGAGAGTCTAGTTAGTAGAAAAGGACATTATATTAAAAAGGTGGACCATCAGCAAAGGTAGAGGAAGACTCCAAGGAGTTGGACTGATACAGTGACTACAACAATAGATGCAGGTCACATTAAAAGGATGGCACAGGACAGGGCAGGGATTCATTCTGTTGTAAACTGTGTCACCGAGTAGAAATCAAATTAATGACACCAAGAACAAAGAGGATATGTACCAGTACTAAGAGCAAGAGACAGGGATAGATGGGGGGAGAGATGATAATGCTTTTATAACAATTCTTGGTTAGAAACTAAAGCTTTTATGTTGCTAAAGTAAGTGTATTTCCATATAATCACTTAAAAGAATTCTGACTAGCCTGAGGAAATGGAATAATGAAAGTAAGCTAAGAGCCTTCAAAGACCTTTAATGTCTCTTTTAAAACACATTTTTATTTTTGTCTTTTTAAAAACACATTTTTATTTTTGTCTCTTTAAAAACACATTTTTATTTTTTCCCCTGAAAACAATATTGTTCCTGAAACCAATCATTTGATTATTTGAGAAAACAGAGACATGGATGAAGAATAACTAAAGAGAGAAATCTAAACAAAGCATTCGTAAATATTTTTCAAGAAGACTTCAGAGTATTAGAAAAAATAACATAAACATAAGGAATGTACAGATAATGATACTGTAAACACTGAGGAATGTAACACCTAGTGTTAGCCAATATCTTCTATCAGGTTGATTTACTTAAGCTCTTTTTTCCCAGAAATAAAACATGAAATTCCCTTCAAATCTTCTCCAGAAAAACCATCCTAAATTTTAAAACTCAAACAAAATGTGAGTGGCTATTGTTGATATTTTCTATCATACTAACTAAAACTAGTAGTCTGTATTACTGAATTTATTAAACTAAGGATATCTAGTATTCAATGATTAATTAATAACCTTATACAGTAAAATGTGGTTACTATACAAAGATTGACTAACTGTTTAATATCATGCATTTCATTCCGTTTGATGGGGGTCTTTGCCAATGTTGTTGTTTATTTTAGAACAGAATCTAGCTAGTTTAAAAAAGAAAGATATTTCTGACATGATATTAAATGGCTTGTAGAACTGACCCTAGAAGAAGGGGGCTATTATATGTTGAATTGTGAGTGCACTCCTCATTCCTGTGCCCTCATCTCCAGGGGGTAAAAAAGTAGCTGTCCTAACTCCTGTGTCTGTTTGGAAACAGAGTCTCTCTGTGCCATGTCATCAATTAGGATGACACTTGTAGGGAAGGACCTAATACTTCAGATATTGTTGTGTTCGACCAAGTCAGAAGAACTCATAGCCACCCTCCAGTGGGTTTTCAGAGGCTGTATAGCACACAAGAGGAGACTGTCCATCTTTCTCCTGCGGAGCAATTTATGGACTTAAACCTCCAGTCTTTGGGTCAAGAGTGCAACTCTACCACAAAAGCACAAGAGCTAGAGAAAATAGTGCAACAATGAATGAATGAAAACCCAAAATCTCTGTAAATATTCATTAAAACTAATAAAATAATTTAAAAAAAAAGCACCAGACCTCCCAATATCTTAAGTGGGGTTATTGTTGTGTACCTTCAAGGGGGAAACAACCCAAAGCTGACCCTCTGGTGGGTTTTCAGAGGAGTTACTTGCACAGGAGGAGATTGCCCATCCTTCTCCCACAGAGCAGCTGGCGAATTTGAACCACACACCTTTAGGATTATAGTGCAGTTTCTTACCATTAGGCCACCAGCGCTCCCTAGTGTCCTTACAAAAGAAAAACCAGAGAGACACACACAAAGGGGAGGTAGTTTGGGAGAATCCCAAAGGAACATCATGGTTTGCTGGGACCGATTAGAAGCTAGGAAAGAGACATGGAGAAGTTCTTCTTTCAGAATCTGCAGAAGAATAAACACAGACAATACCATGATTTGGAGATCTAACCTCTAGAACTGTGAGACAATACACTTCTGTTTACACTGTGGTATTTTGTTATAGCAGCTCAAATAAAGAATTACTGACACATCGAAGAAGTTTGCCCTCCATGACGCTATGTAAATAAGTATCTCTGTTAGCTCCAAACTGTACCTGCTTGGGACCAGTCCTTATAAGAAAAGTGCCCTAAACATTATTATTTCATTAGAATGTAACAGATTATCAGTAGATAGTGTCAGATTTCTACTTCCAGGCTCCCCAATTGAGCACATGCTCATTCTTAACCACTTGCAAAGCCCTGGGGTCAAAGAAATCTGGAAAGGTCAGGCCTTCCCTGAGACCTCAGCCTAGGAAGCACACTGGAAGGAGCTGGGGATACTGTTGAGAAATCCAAAACTCATGCTTTGACAAGAAAAGCAAAACAGAGGGAGGTAGAGCTAAAACTTTCCCCAGGCGATGGGAGAGGCTCTTCTCCTATTGTATTTTTTAAAAATGGATGCATTTAATTCAGAAGAAGGAAAAGGAGGGTTTTCAACACCGAAAAGTGTAGGAACAAAGGCACATATGTCAAAACGGCAAGCTTTTGGTGTAATTAAGGAGCACCAGACTAGATTGTTGTTGTTCGTAGGTGCCTTCAAGTCAGGTATGACTCATAGCAATGACTTTAAACAACAGACCAGAAACCTGCTCTATTCTCATCCGGTGCCATCCTCATCCTTTGTGCCTCATGACAGCCCACTGTTATAATCTCTTTGTCAATCCATCTCATGGAGCATCTTCTCTTCCTTTTCTGATCCTCTGCTTTTCCAAGGATGATGCATCTTTGTAAGGAATGGCCCCTCCTAATAATATACCCAAAGTAAATGAGGTAAGATTTTACCATCCTTGCCTCTAAGGCACATCCTGGCTGCACTTTTCCCAAGAGGCAATTTTTGTTTTCTTGGTAGCCCATGGGATATTTAGTGGTCTTCTCAAGAACCACAACTCAAAGCCATCAATTCTTCTTTTGTCTTCTTTACTTACTGTCCAACTATGAGAAGCATAGCAAGTAAAAGCATGCAAGTAACTGGAAAGATAACAACTTGAATCATGTGTCTTTGAACTGACATCATTGCTTTTCAGAACTTTGGAGAGTCTTTGACTGCAAACTTTCCCAATGCAACATATCTTTGATTTCCTGGCTGCTGGTACCAACATTGTTGATTGTAGATCCAAATATGATAGATTCCTTGACAATTTCTGTCTTTTCTCCATCTATCATTATGTTGCCTATTGGACCAGTAGAGAGGATTTTTGTTTTTTTCATGTTGAGATGTAATCATATTGGAGGCTGTAGTTATTGATGTAGGCAGATCTATTCACACAGAAGCAGTGGTGCACACCATCACTATGCTCAGTGCTAACTGATAGATTGAAGCTTGAAGTCTACCCAAAGATGCCTCAAAGAAAGGCACGGTGATTTCCATTAGAAAAAAATCAGGCACTGAAAACCCTGTGTAGCATGGTTCTATTCTGAACACATGGAGTCGTTAACAGGAAATGACTCCACAGTAAGCTGTAGATGCAAGTAAGGTTTAACAATCTGTAGATCCAAACATATTTAACTCCACTGCTGTTGAGTCAATTCTGATTCACAACAACCCTCTACTGGGTTTCTGAGGCTATAGATCTTTACAGGAGGAAACTGGATGTCAGTTATGGTCTCTTCGGGGTATATTCCCAGTATTGGAATTGCTGGGTCAACTGGTATCTCTATTTGAAACTTTTTGAGAAAGCGTCACACCGCCTTTCGCAGGGGTTATACCATTTTACCCTCCCACCAACAGTGAATAAGTTAAGTGTTCCAGTTTCTCCACAACCTCACCAGCATTTGTCGCTTCCTGTTCTGTTAAATTTTGCTATTCTTACTGGGGTGAGATGATATCTCATAGTTGTTTTGAAAACGTACCTAATTTTTATAGAAAATAATAAAACCCAACTCTAACTGAAGGAGGAATATGGCAGTTGCCCCATCCCCACCCCCAAGCTTGATCACTTCCTAAGAAACTTGATAACATCAAAACTGGTCATATCAAAGACCAGACTAGACAATGGATCCTGATAAGAATCTGAGCCTGATCAAAATAGCTAAAACCTAACTTAATTAACATACCAAATTCTGAGAAGTACCATCTTTTTCCTCCCCAGGAACACACCCCATCCCCTAACCCTGAAACAGCCTGGGCACCATTTCCATCCTGTCTGCGTGCTGTTCAGCCAGGTGACTTGGTGTGCCTCTCAGACCGCGCAATAAAGGCCTGTTAGTTTCTTGGGACCAATTTCTTTATTTCTCTTTCTTGCGCTCTTTTTTATATCTAACACTAACTGATGAGACATAGTAATTTATTATATTTGAACTTTCTTCTTTCTTTTTTTTCATTGATTAAAAAACCCTCAGATGACATTTTATTTTGACTCCAATAAGAATAGGATCTTTTTTCAATTTAATTTTATTTTTATTATAATGAGTGAAAACTACATTCTCTTTTAATGAAAGTCAGATTTGAAAACAAGAATTTCTTTTTCCTTTTCATAGATCAGTTCTATTTTTACTTTCTTCTTTTATTTTTCTATGCATAAATTTAATTTGAAAATGAGTGATTTATTTGCAGATTGTAACACCATCCTCCAATCTAGAAATTTTGAGAGAATGTGTAAACTCATTTCTTAGAACCACTGAAATTAGTTGCAAATGGTTGAAAATATGTAACTGGGTGATTTGCATGTAGATTTCATGATTGTCTTCCTAAGGAATTTTTCTTTGCTTTCTTCCTCTTTTTAATAACTTTTTCTTTTCTTTCTCAAGTAAGCACTTCCTTTTTAAAATATAAAATGTTTATCTTATACTGTTTTACTTACAAAGTTTGTATACATTGTTTTTCACACCTGCTCTTTCCCATTCTCTTTACCCAGCCCTCCCTCCACCCACCAAATCCTGTGATCCTATGACTAAGTAACACTCACCCCCATCCTCACCCCACTGCTCCTGCTCTGCCCCTCTTAGATCCTCATACACGTTTTACTCGTTTTCTCTTTCTACAATTATGGTTTTATACAGTATTTGTCCTTATGAGACTGAGTTAGTTCACTTAGCATTGAAAATATACACAACAAAACATACACTGAACAGTTTCTATGTATTCAGTCCAGTGACACTGTGTTTTTTTAAATGTGCAAACATTCTCACCCTCCTTTTCCTAATTGTCCCACTTCCCTGAAATACATAGTAAATATTTACTGGAGTCAACTGTCTTCTCTTTCTGCCTTGGAGTTTCTGGGAGTTTCAAAAGGTTGGCAGTGAAATGCTATCAGAATCTCCTACTGCAGAAAACTCATTTCAGTTCACTGCCATTGAGAAAGAACCAGCTCATAGTGACCCTCCTGTTGAAGGTAGGATCAAGGAGAACCATTCACATGTGTTCTCACAACTTAAAGAAACACTTATGAAATGTATGTAACTGGGACTCCCCTTGGACTGACTTCCTCTTAGGCTTCCTATTCTTTTGAGTTGTGTTGCCACTAGATCTCACAGAAATAGGTCGTTAAACGATTGATCACAGTGCTAAATTCTTCTTTTTAATCGTGATACTTAAAAAAAAAATCAGAAATATCAAGACCTTGTTGTTAGTTTTTCTTTAAAAAAAGGAAAATTGACAAGAAAGACATTTTACAGATGAGTCATTTGCTTTGGACAAAGCTCTATTAAATATGTTGTGTGCTTGCAGTCTATGTTCTTTTATTTATTCTTGTGCCCTGGAGACTTCTTGGAGTGAGAGGAGTGAGCTGGGGGTGGGTGTTGGCATTTAAAACACGGTGATTGACTGTGCGGAATGATCATTTGCCAAGTCTTATTAAAAAAACCCTGAAATCACTCTTGTGCCTTGGTCCTTACACTCCATCAGCCATCAATTCAGAATGTCAAACCTGATTACCAGTCCTCTCTCTGAAGCTCCTTTAGAGCCATTAGTCAGAGGGAAAGCTGTGTCTCTGTGTCCTTGTATATGCAAATGCACCACAGCAAGGCTTCCACCTGGAAGGCCACTGTCTCATTATGTTTCTGAGGAACTCAGACAGTGTCAACTTTCTAAACCAAGGTGACATTTACTACCTTAAAGTTTAACTCATTAGAAGGATTTTGTTCCCTTTAGTTTTTCTTTCCACCACATCTTGGACAAACAGAACTTTAATTCAAATTCTTAAGTATTTTATTTCACACATACAAAATAAATGTTAAAGGAGTGTTTAAATGGCAAAGGACATAAGACAAAATTTCAGTGAATATCACCCAATACAGAAACTAAATTCAAAAGATCCTACATCATTTTGTCAACTTAAAAAAACAAAAAAACCAAAACTACCAAAAAACAAATAACAAAACACACACCAAAACAAAACAAAAAACTTTCAGGAATTAGCAAACTTAATTAGTTTAGCGTGTTAGTGCTCATTAGTATCCAGTTAAAAAGTTTCCCAAAACAAGAATGCTTTTGATTTGTTCTGGTGGTTTTAGTTGGGAGCTTTCATGGTACAATGTTTAAATGTTCACTTGTTAACCCAAAGATCAGTGACTCGAATCCACCAGCCTCTCCATGGGAAGCTTATTGCTTTTTGGAATCTTTATGAAGAAGTTTTAGTCTTTCCTGTAGAGTCCCCATGAGTTAGAATCTTAACTGATGGAAGGATTTTTTGAGGGGGTTATAAAATTAAAAAATACACTGAATAGAAGTAAATCAGGTACCATTGCCCTTGGTATGTGCGAGCCACCTATCACAGATTAAAATAATGGTTAAAGAAATCTGCTGCAGTTGAGCTGGTTCTGGCTCACTGAGACCCTCCATCCATTTCCAGGATGAGGCTACTCCTTGAAAAGGGACATCATGTTTGGAAAGATAGAGGGTCAGCGAAGGAAAGGAAGACACCCAATGAGATGGACTGATTTGGTGACTTCAGCAACAGCCACTAGTATGTCTGGGATGATGAGGATGGTTATAAACAGCGTACAAGTTGGCTGTTCATAGGGCCTCTGTAAGTCACATTCCACTCGACAGCACCTACCCACCATCCTTAAGGGAGGAGACTGTTCGTCTTTCTCTCACGGAGGAAACAGCTAGTGGATTCAAGCCTCTTTTGGTTAGCAGTGTACCATGTAACACACCAGGACGTCCTAATTTCTGCTACTACTATATTATTATAAAGTGGTAATATAATGGCAGTATTAGCTCTAATACTAATCTAAGATCAATTACAGCGTGAGCAGTTATTACCATGATGGTAAGTTGCACTTTACAGGGAGAACGGTGGTGGTGTAGTCCATAAGGAGTCGTGCTTCTAACCTAAAGGACAAATCTCTCTAGAGGTATGAATCCACCAGTGGCTCTTTGTGAGAAAGAGGGGCAATCTCCTTCCATTTGATTTATAGCCTTGGAAACCTACTGGAGGGAGGGTCAGCTATGAGCTGGTTCCCACTCAAACAGAGATACTTCACAGACCAATGCTTCATACATCATTGAAGACGTTTGTATTCAATTAGGGATATCGTTGCTGATGTTAGATGGATCTTGGCTGAAAGCAGAGAATACCAGAAGAATGTCTATCTGTGTTTCATTGATTATGCAAAGGCATTTGACTGTGTGGATCATAACAAACTGTGGCTGACTCTGAGAAGAATGGGAATCCCAGAAC
>NW_006399801.1:1757965-1788368 GCF_000299155.1 Elephantulus edwardii | reverse complement strand
ATGCAGGATAGAGCAGGGTTTAGGGCTGTTGTGCATAGGGTCGCTATGAGTCGAAAACGACTCGACGGCACATAACAACAACAACAACAACATTGCTGAGAAAAATTATTTCAATCCTCTGTGACTGGGCTTATGAGCAAGGAATCACTGAATAGCTCAAATGGTTAAACACTAAATGGTCCGAGTCTACTCGGAGTTGTTTTCAGGAGAAAAGCCTGGATTTCTACTTACAAAAGTCATCCACTGAAAACTGTGTGGATGGCTGTTATACTCAGCAACATGAGGGGTCACCATGAGTCATGAGGCCAGTGAGGACTTAAAGGCAGCCGATTAGATCTTTGCCCTCTGGGAACTTTAGATACCCCTCAGTGAAATTCCATTTGCACAGAGGTTTTTCATGTTGTATTGGTTTTTTTTAAGAAGTGACTCAAGTGCCTTTGAGTAAAGTGGAAAAGTTGATATACTTAGACTAAAAATCAACATCACCTTAAAGTTAAGTTTATCCAAATCCTAGCCCACAACCTGTACCCTTTTTGCAATAGACTTAAATTGCTCCTGACACATGCTCTAATCCTCTGTTCGCACCACTCATTCCTAGAAGGTCAAAATGGTTCCAATTCTCCATCCCATATTTGTTGTTGTTATTATGTGATTCATACAGTAGCTCTGAAACCTGCCCTCTATCCTGAAGCAGTCTCACTGACACTGACACATCTACCCTCATTATGCCACTTACTGTTATCAAGCCATCTCATCCAGGGGCTTCCTCTCCTGTGCTGTCCCTCCACCCTTCCAAGCATGGTGTCTATCCTTTTCCTCCGGGCCACAAGCCCAAAGTATGTGAGATGGAGTTTCAAAATTCTTGCCTCCAAAGAGATATTTGATTTCATGTTCTCCAAGACAAACCTTTTTGTTCTCTTGATTATTTAAATAAATTGCTCAAAGTGATGCAGCTGAGAAATGGTTGGAGTTGAGGTTAAAGTAAGTTTCTAAGACTCTAAGATATAAAAAGAAGAAAAAATCAAACCAAATATACTTTGGTTGACTTGATTTATACACATAATTGATATACCAACCGAATAAGACAGAGGGAGCTCTGGTGCCTAGTGGTAAGAAGCTGCACTGCATCCCTGAAGGCACATGGTTTGACTCCATCGTGGGAGAAAGATGGGCAATCTACTCCTGTATGATTGGTTACCTGTCTCTAAAAGCCATTATGTATGACAAAACTCTGGAACTAGAGGTTCATTGCAAAGTGGACTGGGTGAGGGGAAGGAGGGGGGAAGGAAAGAAAATATGCAACAATGAATGAATAACACCCCCACCAAAAAAAAAAACCCACAAAACACCTCAAACAAAATCCAACAATATAAACAAACCAAAGACCTTTTGCTATGTAATAGTATTGTTATTATCCTTGACTACAGTAGAAATTAAAAAATATATATATTCATCCCTTAAAAGAAAAAAAAATCCTATTGTATAACAGGATTACTATGTTGTTGTTGTTGTTGTTAAGTGCCGTCGAGTCATAGACGACTCATAGCAACCCTATGAACAAAAGACCTAAGCACTTGTATAACTGGTCATTTCTCCATGTTCATAGTTTTCGGGGGCAAGTCATTTCAGAAGTGGATGCCGCATATAGAATAAATAACTATACTTTGTTTGTGTATTATTCTTTGAAGGGAAAAATAGTTTCCATGAAAAATAAGCAAGCAACAAATTCTACATAATTCAACTCACTGCTTGACCACACATTTGCTTTTCTTTCAGATGTGTAGTCTATCTGAGCATGTTGTTCATGTACTTTATATAAGCTTCTCATTTTGTCAAACAGTTTATTAAAACTCAAAGATTATTATTTATAATAATACAAATGGTTTTCAAACTTTATAAAAGGCATTGTGAGGGGTTATAAATGGATAAGAATTCAACTACTAGCCAAAAAATTCTCTGTTCAAACTTGGCCAGAAGCACCATGGCCGACGGCAGTATCTGCTTCTGCAGGGGCAAGTCACTGAGAATCCTTTGAAGCCATTCTATTGCACACAGACAAGTTAGTTGAAATTAACTTGAAAGCGACTAATAACCACTTAGCTTGATAAAGAATATTCTTACATGAAACTGACTTTCCTGTAGGTGGCACTAAGCAGTAAGGATTGTGCTGTCAATCCAGAGACATGGAATTCAAATCCACCAGCTGCTCTGTGGGAAGCATCTAAGACCTGCTGGAGAGTCAGCTACGAGTTGGTCCTGATTTAAATGGTACAAAACAACAGTACAAGAGAATGTCAAAGCACTGATTCATGCAAAAGATCAATTGTTTCGTCCATCACTGTAAATGCAATATAGTGAAGAAGTCTGATAGAATGTTAGTTTAATTGGGGAAATGTTCTTGATCCTGCTGATCCCATAAAAAGGTCTTGGGAATTCCTGGAATCCATGGTCTATATGTTGAACACTGTTATTTTTGGCATTATGATTAAAGATGTGATACTGGATAATTGATTGTTTAGCAAAGAATGTAATGCAAAAAGTCAGTGGTGTGTTCAAACATGAACTGAAAGGCTGAAGGTTCTAGTCCACTAAAAGGCTCCTCAGAAGAAAAGTCTGCCAAACTTCTGAAAAATTATCCCTGAAAACTCTATGAAGTACAGTACTACTATGATAAACAATGAATCTCCATGAGTCAGAATTGACTAGATGACAATTTGTTTCTTTCTTGGCAAAAGATGTAAGGGAAATAAGACATTTTCACAGGTAGGTATTTCACTATAAGGTATTTTCACAGCTAGGTTTCTACCAGACCATGTGCAGAGTACAAAGAAAGCACTTGTTTCAAACAGTGTCTTTTCAAATTTGCCCCTTCCATCTTGAAACCACTCATAGGTTGCCCTGCTAAGGGCCAGGTTTTCTAGCTCTTCTGCAGAAGGCCACCGAAACTTGAAAAACAGAACTGTAAAGAAATCTAATGTTTCACATTTTAAACTGCCAGTGCAGGCTGATGGAGAACCTTTATAATGCCTGAAGAGTGATGTAGATTTTATTCTTTCAAGCACAAATAATATATGATTCTAAAAAAAAATGCTTTTTTGCTATCTTGTTATTAAAAAAAGTATCTGATTAGGTGAAGAAAACACTTAGAAACTTTTTTTTTATTATTTCTAAATTAAAAAGTCATTTTTTTTTCTGGAAAGAAGAAAATCTATGTATTTCCAAATTTTGTTTTCTTTACCTAATATTAGGTCTTCATTTATTAGTGGAAAGAGCCTCAAATCTATTCTTGAGCTTTTTTTTTTTTTTTTAAATTCAGATGCTATTGATTCAAAGCCATATTTAAGTTCTAGTGAATTTGTTTTGATTCTCTCCAGCCTCAATTTAAACTTGCACATGAGTTCTCCATGGTCTGCGCCAGTAAGTCCTGGTCTGGTTTTGACTGCTGACTGAGTTGTCTAATGACTGATTTCACAGATGTATTCAATCCAATTCCTGAGCATTCCCTCAGGTGAGGTCCATGGGCTTGGTCACTGCTTGTGTTTTTCTGAAAAGGTACTTGTAGTGAACAGATCATTGACAGAGCAGTTCAATCTTTCGCTTTCCTGTCTCGTTTTTGGCACCAAGTCTGTATTTTCCTGGTCTTCCTTCTTGGCTACCAACTTTTGCATTCCAGTCACCAATTATTATTAATGTATCTTGACTGCACACTCAGTCAATTTCAGCTTGTAGAAGTTGGTAGAATTCCTCAGTTTCCTCATCTTTGGCTTTGGCTGTTAGTGTGTATATTTAAATAGCAGTTGTCTTAACAAGTTTTTCTTGCATGCGTATGAATAGTACGCTATCACTCACTCCAGTGAGCTAATCTGTAGGGAAGTGCACTGCTAGTCCTCTTTGGCAGTTCAAATCCACCAGCAGCTTCTTAGGAGAAAAATGGACATTACAGCCTCAGAAAATAAACAGAGTATCAGCTATGGGTAGGTTCGCATTCAATGGCAATGAGTTAAGAGTAATGTTATGCAAGCTATGTCTCCTGATTGATAATGCAGATTAAAATGAGAATTTACTTCAATCTGGCATCGTCTTTGTTCTTTTGTTTTTAATAACTATACTGAGAGAGAAGTTCAAAGTTCAATACATTCTAATTTTAATTTCAGCAAGCTAGGTTTTCATTATATTAACATTTTAGCCCTTAACACTCAAAGTATAAAAATTAATTCTAATGTAATAGTAAAATTCTGAGTAAAATAGGAGCAAACAATCTCTTCACATCTCTTCCTGGGGAAAAAGCAAAATGTAAAAAAAGAAATAAAGAATTTTTTTTGTTGTATACCGTAGAATCAGAACCGACCTTCCATGAGTCTTCAGAGGCAGTTAATCGCATGGGAGGAGATTGCCCATCCTTCTCCTGTGGAGCAACTAGAGATCTCGAAACACATGCCTTAGGGATTGCAGGGCATCTTCTGCCACACTAATTAGAGAATATTTATAAGGTAAATTACGATTCTCTCCATTCCAAGCACAAAGTGCTCACCTATTATGCTCCATTTCACTATTTGCATATCTCCTCCTCTAGATTCTGAAAGCAAGGATTTTCTGTAATGAGCCCACTATTCTATCATTTCTTGGCACCATAACTGTCCCATGGTGAGTATTTAAGAACAATTAACAATAAAAGAAAAGAAAGAAAAAAAACCAACCAAAAAACCCCTCGATTCCTTGCTGCCGAGTTGGACCCCACTCATATCTGACCCTCCAGTGAAATTTCAGAAGCTATTTCTCACATGGGAGGAGAATGCCCATCTTTCTCCCATTAATAAGTTGGTAGATTTGAACCACCTGCCTTTGAACTGGTAGCAAAACTTCTTAACCACAAGGCCACAAGGCCATTTACCAAGAGAGGTGATGACTGGTGCAAGTGACCCTTCCCCCCAGTGTACAGCCTCCACCCCCACCCCGTGCCCACCAGGCCTGAGGAACTGTCCAGCAGCCCAGAAGGCTTGCCCAGCATGCCAGCATTACTGAAGAGTAGACATATAAAGAGTGGATAGACAGAGAGACCTGAGACATCATATCAGGTTAGCTGGAGGGAATGGGAAGGGAGGTGCTGGAGAGAGGGGTAAGGTGCAGGAAGGGAGCAGAATGCTGGTGGGGCCAGCATTGGGGGATGGGACCAAGGCATCTATGACAAAGGAGGGGCCAACCCTCAGTCTGTTAGCTGTGTAAAGGGGAAAGATTTTTGCATCTGTTCTTTTGGGTAGACTGCTTGTCTGTCAGATAGTGCACTAAAGCTAAGCATCCAAAGACAGAATAGGAAGGAGTATTGACCATCCACTTCCAAAATAACAGGACTTTGAAAACCCTATGTACGGTAGAGCACACTTAGTTAGACTAGGAGATTTGGCACTGGAGGCTGAGGCCTTGCACTGGGAAACACAAAGGAGGAGGACCAATCGGTAGCAACAGGATGGATGGCGAAGAGATTGAGATTGTTTACAGCTTCAGTTTGCTCAGCTCCACGGTCAACACTCTTGGCATCAGTAGCCAGGAAATAAAAAAATGTATTGCGATGGGAAAGTCTGTGGTTAGGGACCTCTCCAAAATACTCAAGAGCAACAGTGTCTCTCTGGAGACTAAGGTCCGCCTGATACAGGCCATGGTTTTTGCAATCACTTGTTATGCATCAGAGAGTTGGACAATGACTAGGGAGGATAGAAGGAGAATTGACGCCTTTGAGCTGTGGTGCTGGAGAAGAGTATTGAATGTACCATGGACTGCCAAGAAAACAAACAGATTCATCGTAGAGAGGATTAAACCAGGCTGCTCCTTGAAGGCAAGGATTCTGGGGCTTCGTCTGACATACTTTGGACATGTTGTAAGAAGAGACAGGTCTTTAGAGAGGGACATCATGCTGGGTAGAGTAGAGGGACAGCGCAGGAGGGGAAGACCCTCTATGAGGTGGATTGACTCAGTGACTGGGGTACTCGGGATGGGTGTGTCAGGGGCAATGAGATTGGCACAGGATAGAGCAAGGTTTAGGGCTGTTGTACATAGGGTCGCTATGAGTCGCAAACGACTCAACAGCACATAACAACAACAACAACAACCAAGATGCATTCAAAATAATGGGTGACTAGGATACTGAAGTCGGAAACAAAAAAAATGGATTAGTAGTTGGGAAACATGGTTTTGGTGACAAAAATGAGCCAGGAGATAGAATGACAGAATTTGTACCATCAATGATTCATTCATTGCAAATTACCTTTTACAAGAATCACAAGTGACAGCTACACACATGGACCTCACCTGAAGACCTACAGAGGAATCAAATTGATTACATATGTAAAAAGAATGATTAGAGAAACTCAACATCAGTTGTGAAAACTAGACCAGGTGCTGACTGTGGAATGGATCATCAACTACTCATATGAAGCCAAAGAAAATTAAATAAAATTCACAAATACCAAACTTTGACCTTGAGTCCATCCCACCTGAATTTAAAAACCATCTCAAAAATAGATTTGAGGCCTTCAACACTAATGAACAAAGGTCAGGTGAGCTATGGAAGAAGAATATCATCCATGATGAATGCAAAAGATCCTTGTAAAGATAGAAGACGACGACCAAGATGGATGTCAGAAGAGACTCTGAAAATTATATTGTAGCACTGAGAAGCCAAAGTAAAGTGAAAAAATCAGTAAGGTAAGGAGCTGAGCAGAAGAATTCAAAGGGCACTCAGGAAGTTAAAGCAAAGTATTATAACGAAATGTGCAAAGGCTGGAATCAGAGAATCAAAAGGGACAAACCCGCTTGACATTTATTAAGGTGAATGAATTGAACAAACTCAAGCCTCAAGTTGCAATACTTATAGATGCTATAGGCACAGTATTGAATGAAGATCAAAAAAGGATAAAAGGAGTATACAGAGTCACTATCAAAAACGAATTGGCTGACAGAAGAATTTCATGAAACAGCTTAAATCAAGAGGCAATGTTGATAAAGGAAGAAGCTGCTCTGAAGGACTTGGCAAAAACCAAGGCCCCAGAAATTGACATATTTCAGCAAACAGATGCTGCCCTGGACATGCTCACCAGGTTGTATCAACAAGCTAACCAAAATGTATTAGTGAACTAGCATGGTCTAATAGAGAATGTGCCTTTATAAAAGCAAAAAATGAAAACACAGGGTGGTTTGTAAGCTTTCAGTCAAATGAAAAAAGAAAAACTTACAAAAAGAAAAGGTAAGCAAATTTGAAACTAAACCTGCCAAATTTAGGATCTGAGACTGCCTCCAGATATTAATGTTGACTGTCTCATGTCAGGCCTGTGTCTTATACTTCCTCCTTTTATTTGAATTCAAGTACATTACAAATTACTTGAAAAATGTCTCACAGAGGGTTCGTTTCAAAGAAATTTGTGTTGTAAACAAAATGTTGCTGAGGAAAAAAAAGACTAGTTGATATTTACAAAATGTTCTAGAAATGCACATGAATAGCAACATGAAAAGATTCAAACATCAAATTTATCAAATCATTCCGATTCTGAGAACAAAGAGAAAGTTGGAGTTTTGCTAAATCAAAGATTTGAAAGTTTGCAGCATGCAGGTGACATTTTGCAAATGAGCTCCCAAGATCAAGTCTGTTGACTAGTCAGAAGCAATTGTATGCTTATGTTGCCTCTTCAGTGCAGGAGGCTGGAGGTGAAGCACAGAGCTAAAAGGGTTTCCTTGGAAACATGGTGCTTGCTCAGTGTAGCATGGGTCCCTTCAGACATAACATATTTTCCAAGGGTTTCTATGTGTCTGGAAATCCCCTCTACAAATTGCATTCCATTTAAACAAATAAACAGAGAACAATTCAATTTTTAGATATCCTGTTCTGAAAATTCTCCCACTGATTAAACATTCATTCTACAAATATTTGGCAAGGACTCATGTTACACCAGGCTCTATGGGAATAGAATGGTAACAGGAGACAGGTGTGGTTCCTTCTTGTACAGAGTTAATGTGCTCTGTCTGTGAAAGTATCTTCGATTTATACCTCTGGCATGATTTGTTTCTTGTGCACTTCCATTTTTATTCAATGAATGGAACCTTTTTCTCAGAATGACTGATATTCGTGAATCTGTAGGCAAACCAAGAACACCCAGTCATGTTTATTCTATGAGGCGAGATAAAAATCACTGAATGGAATGATATTCCAGTGCTATCTGTCATTCCTATCAAGAGGAACCTTGAATCTCTGCTCTGCACTGAACCTTCTGAGTCATACAAGGCAACTAACAACACTCCTCCCGCATAGACAGTGGAAAAAAAAAAATATATATGTAATAGCAGGGAAGGAGAACAAAATCTTAGCTCTATTTCTAAAAAAAAAAAAGAAAATGAAAAATATATTTTTAGCTTACATACAATGGAGTAATGAGTAGGAAAGCCAGGATTGCGGAAGCATGAGAAATAATCTGTTTTTGTTAGTTACTGTTGGAGCCAGTTATGACTCATAACGATCTTCTATATAACAGAATCATGATTCTTAAAATGTTTGAGTCCATTGTTGTTGGTACTGTGCAATTACAGAAAGTCTGTAATTTGACTCCAAACAATACACGCATACATATATTGTTGCTGCTTCTGTTACATACTGTCAAGCTGGTTCCAACTCAAAGCAAATTTATGTACAACAGACGAAACCACTGCTAGGTCCTTCTCATCACAGCCGTGGCTGTGTTTGAGCCCGTCACAACAACCACCTTATCGATCCCTCTTGTTTAGTGTCTTCCTCTTTCACATAGACACTGGCAAGGAGCTACACTGTGATCCTGAAGGCTTGTGGTTTGAGGCCCTGAAAGCATGCAGTTCGAGGCTACCAACTGCTCTGTGGGAGAAGGATGGTTAATCTCCTCCCTTGTGATTAACTGCCCCTGAAAACCACCAGAGGGTCTGCTATGGTTTGGCTCTGACTCTACGGTACACGACAACAACAATTTACCAAGCATGATGTGTTTCTCTAGGGATTGGTTTCATCTGATAGCATGTACATCACTACCTTGATTTCTAAAGAGCACTCTGGCATTATTCCTTCTGAGACAGATTTGCCCACTTTTCTAATATTCTATTTAATATTCTTTTACAACACTGAAAGTCAAATTTATCAATTATTTTTCTGCCTTCCTTATTCATTGTCCAATATTCACATGTGTGTAAAGACAGTGGGAAAAACAATGACATGGGTAGGGTACACGGAGTGGCTTAGTCTTTAAAGTGCCTTCCTTGCTCTTTAAAATTTTAAGAGCTAGTTCATGGATTTACCCAATGCAATAGATGGGATGTGGATGTAGATTCAAGTGAAATGAAATAATTTACAATTCACATCTTTTCTTCATCTATCATGATGTTAGTTTCTTGGTGTTGTGAGTTGTAATTCATACTGAACACCCTTGTTTCTGATGTTTGTCAATTAAGTTCTTCAGGTCTTGGTCACTTTCGGCAATCAAGACTGTGTCATCTGCCTATAGAAGGCTACTGTGCAGTTTTCGTCCAAACATTCATACATGTATGTGTTTATTTATTCAAGGAAGGGACACTTAGAACAGAAACTCAAAATTGCACATTGCTATCAAGTCAATTTTTACTTATACCAACTTGATATGCTACAGAAAGGAATACTTGATAGGGATTTCTCGGCTGATTTATAGAAGCATAGCACCAAACCTTTCATAAATGGTACCACTGAGGACCAATCTCAAGGTTAGCAATCAAGCACAAACCATTTAAGCCACCCAAGCAGACAGGCAAAGTTTATAGTACTGTTAAGTGTTCTGAATATAAGCACAGTGGAGTCTAGGAAAGCATAACAGGGGCACTTTAGTCATAGGAGGGAAAAGAATAAGTGACTTCTCACTCTGTCAACATTACACATATAACACTATATACAGCCAGCAAATTTGAAACTTCAAAGTAAGTTGGGTGGGTAGCACATTGAAGACAAGGTGAAATTTACAGTACTTTCCCCACTCATCATTGTTGTAGAGTCAGAACTGATTCATAGTTGCTCCTCCAGCAAGTTTTCAGTGGCTATAAATTTCACCAGAGAAGATTGATCCTCTTTTGCCCAGTAGACTAGTCAGGGGCACAATTCCTTATCTATTAGGCCACTACAACTTCCAAAGGCAATTTAGTACGATAAAGAGTAGAATGAAAACTGTTTTGTGATGGGAAGTATGAGGTTCTAGGATTGAAAGACATTTACAAATAACATAAAGGATCTAAAGGTTAAAATTATGTGTGAACTCGGCCAGGCTATGATTCCCAGTGGTTTAGCTAAACACAACTCTAGTTTCTGTTCTGTGTATTAATGTAATGCAAGATAATATAATGCATTCAGCACAATGAAGTATAATCATCTTTGGTGGTTGTTCTGTTCTTTTAGTTTATTCTGATTTTAACGAAAGTTTACAGAAAGGTTGAGCTTTCATTCATTCAATGATGCACATCCCTTCCATTCCCCTTCCCTGAATTCATTTTGTAATGCACTTCTTGTTTCATACTGTCAATTGTTATACATATAATTTCTAATCATGCATTCCTTTCAGGAAATCTTTTCCTTTATCCATTCCAGTATAGTGTTCATTATCTATCCACTTTTTCCTTAAGTGGAGAATTTTCTACCTGCACCCCACTCACATGTCAATCTTATTTTACAACAGTGCAGTATTTTACCTTTTGTGACTGAGATATTTCACTCAGGATAATCTTCAAACTCATCCATGTTGTGTAGTGTTTTACAGTTACTGTTTTAAGTGCTGCATAATATTCCATTGTGTGAATACATCACAAATTTCTATTCGTTGGTTGATGAGGAGTTCGGCTGCTTCTATCTCTTCACTATTGTAAGTAATGCAGAAATAAACATGGTGTCCATGCATCTCTTTGTGTCATGGCTCTGGTTTCTATTCCCAGTAGTAGGATAACTGTGTCATATTGTGTTTCTATTTCCAATATTTTGAGAAAGTGCCTTCCATAGTGGTTGTACCATTTTACAATTTACATTTTACAACCCCCACTAACAGTAAATATGAGGTCAAATATATCCATATCCTCACCAACATTTGTTGTTTACTGCCCCGTTGAACTTCCCTATTCTTGCTGGGAGTGAAATATAATACTTTTTTATTATATGACCTGATATGATCAATCAATCACTTGAAAAGAGTTTAATTGGAGTGGGTTCACTTCCAGAATAGAAAAGAATAATACAGTCTCTTTCTCTTTTAGACTTGGATTCTTGTCATCTCACTTCCAGATCTTGGAAGTTAAGTTTGAAGAAGTCTTTGGCTACTCCCTGAACTATGATTACTTGCTTAACAATAAGAAATTGAACTACTAACCCAAAGGCATGTGGTTCATATCCACCAGGTGCTCCATGGGAGAATTATGGGAAATCTCCTTCCATGCAATTTATTGCCTCTGAACATTCACTAGGGGTTCAGCTAGCAGTAGATTCTCACCCAAAAGTACATAACAATGACAGACCCATAAGGTGAGCTTTTGTGGTGTAACCCCTAGAGAGCTGCACTATTAACTCAAAGGCTTTACCTCTCTGCTAGTTTAAATCAACGTGCCACTTCACAGGAGAAAGATGGGCAATCTCCTGTAGTGTGACTGCCAGTGTTGTTATACCTCTAGTGTCATTGTTGTTGTTGCTGTTGTTGTTAAGTGCCGTCGAGTTGCAGGCGACTCATAGCGACCCTATGAAGGAGAGTCCTCGACGCTTGGGTGCCTTTCTTCCTCTCTCCAGGTTCATAGGGTTTCCGGAGGCAAGCTATTACGGAAGTGGATGCCACTCCTCCTTTCCTAGTGTCATTACAGTCTTCAAAAACCACTGGAGGATCAGTTATGAGTTGCTTCTGACTTGATGGCAATGAGTTAGTAAGACTTTTAAAAGACAGCTTATTTCAGGCAATTAGAATCCACCAGTGGCTCTTAGAGGAAAAGATCATTTCCGCCAATAAACCTTTATAGTCTTAGACACCAGAAAGGAGGGTTGTTACGAGTCAAGAAACAGCTCAAAGGGGATGACTAATGAGTTTTCTAGTTGGCTCAAAACTGAGCAGGGCTCAGGGTTGTTGTACTTAGGGTCACTATGAGTCGCAAGTGATTCAATGGCATATAACAACAACAACATCAATTTAAGACTGTTGAATATGTCTTGGTTTTGCCCAAATTAGAAGATATTTGAGTTTTAGATTAGTCAGTGTCCCTCATTTAAGTGTGCCTCTAAATGGAACACAATGTCCTATTGTTGTTAGGTCTGATTTTCTTTTACTTTGAGCCTTGGAAATTTTCTAATATCTCCTAAACAGCATTTTTCTTACCTTAATTTGTATTCTCTATAGATATAATCTTACCAGTAGTGAGACGTCTTGTTTTCCTATTGTTGAACCGTAAACTATATTGAAGGCTGTAGTCTTTCATCTGCTCCAGCAAGCATTTCAAGTCCTCTTGACTTACAGCAAGTAAGTTTGCATTATCTGCATAAAGTAGGTTGTTGATTTTCCTCTGATCCTGAAGCCACATTATTTTTCATGGAGTCCAGCATTTCAAATTATTTCCTCAGCATACAGATTGAATAGGTATGGAAAGAGTATACAACAGCAATGCATACCTTTCTCCACAAAAATTCTCACCATTGGACCAATAGGCTACATCATGATAAATGGAGAAAGGATGGAAATTGTCAACTACTTGGATCCACAATCGACACCCTTCATACCAGCAGTCAGGAGATTTGACAATGTATTGTACTGGAAAATTCTGCAATCAGTAACCACTACAAATTACTGAAAAGCAATGATATAGGTTTGAAGACTAAGGTGTACCTGTTTGAGGTCATGCACTTTTCAATTTTGCTATGCATCTGAGAACTAGTTAAAGGATGAAATGAATAAGGATGATAGAAAAATTGATGTGTTTGAGTTGTGGTGTTGGAGAAAAGTACTGAATAGCTCATGGATTGCCAAAAAGCAGATATATCTTGAAGAAAGGCAGCTGAAGTGTTCCTTGGAAGCAATGAAGACAAAGCTTCATCTCATATACTTTGAGCATGTTGCTAGAAGAGACTATTCTTTGGAGAGGGACATCATATTCGTAAAGGTGGAGGATCAGCAAAAGAAAAGAAGACCCTCAACCTGATAAACTGACATGGTGATTATAGCAAGCAGCTTAAGTATGTCTGAACTCATGAGGATGGCACAGAACAGGGCAAGGTTCAGAACTGTTGTTTTTAGGGTTGCTACAAATTGCACTTGAATTGACAGCACCTAACAACAAAAGGATAGACATGAAACCTTAGTGTGCGTGCCTTTGTGAGTACGTGTAATCGGTATACCTGCATACATACATATCTACACTTATACCAGATTCAGAGAGTGAAAGAGAGAAAGAATGATTACTTCAATATTTTAGCTTATAAAATTTGAGGTCTATTGTTAGACAATAGAAAACTAATACTCACAGTAACCCTATGAACAGAAGATGGAAACGTCCTATCTCATATCATTCTCCCCATCTCCATCAAACCTAAACATAATGTATCTCAGTAAGGATCTTCTTATCTTTTACTGATCTACTTTTCTAAGCAGTATGTCTTTTTCTGAGAACTGGTGTTATTGACAATATGTCCAAAGTATTTAAAACTAGATTTTATGGAATGAATTTTTTTTTAAAGTGAATTGGAAGAGGGAGAATGAAGGGAGGAATGGGATTAAAAATGAATGAATGAACATCTAACTTTTCTATAAACCTGCATTAAAATCACAATTAAAATAAAAAAATTTATTTAAAGAAAAAAGAAAGAGGTGCTTGACAACAGATTTTCTTGATGCAAGACATCTTTTGACATCTTGACTGCAGCTACCAAGGGTGTTGATGGTGGATCCAAGTAAAATGAAAATGGTTGACAACTTCAGACTTTTCTCCATGTATCATGATGCTGCCCCTTGGTCAAGTTGTGAAGATTTCTGAGATTGGTCCTTGTGCTCCAAGAAAACTCAGCACTCACCAGCCTGGAGTTGCTTCTGACTCACAGCCGCCCTCCCTGAGGTTTCTGAGACTGGAAATCTTGCAGGAAAGAGACTGTCCTCTTCCTCCTCGGAGCTGCTGCTGTACTCTAGTCCTCAGGACACGCTGTCTTCTCATTAGCAGTGTAACACACTATGAACTCTGCCACTAAATTCCGTTACACAGTTTATGAAAGTAGATATTTTAGAGGTTAGACGTAGCATGCCAGCTTGCTCTGTGTTTCCTTTCTTAGAGTGTATTCACAGATACGGGAAAGACTGCTGCTTCTGTGACCCAACCAGAGTGATGCCTAGTAAGGGTGCTCGCTCAGGCATGCAGCAAAGCACGCCAATGTCATGCATAGAAAAAGTGATATAACGAGGGGCCGTGGGCTGCTGTAGTTTTGATTAATGAAGTATTTGTTTTTATCAGGTGACAATTTCAAAGGAATCCATTTTCAAAGTTCTCGGTGTTTAGGCCATATATGGTCATTTTTTTTCCTTGGAGAAATAATTGATACTTCATTGAATAATTTGTTTTATGATCTATTAATGATGATAGAGGGGGGGAAACCACACCTGAAGAAAAATGAACATAATGTGCATAAATTTACATAGTAGATAACTGTATCTAACTATTTGGGGAACTCTGATACCTGAGTGGGTAAATAACTATGCTGCCAATGCAAAGCCAGGTGATCTGAATCCATCAGCTGCTCTAAGAGGGAAAGATGTACAATCTCCTTCCTTACAAAGTACAGCATCTGAAAATGCACTGGAGAGTCAGCTATGAATCTGTTCCTACTCAAAAGAACAATTCAACAGCGATCTCTTTTTATTCCTTTGTAAAAGTCCCATGGATGACCAAACAAAAACTAGTCATTGTCATCAATTTCATCTCAACTCCTAACAACCCTATAGGACTACTCTATATGTTTTCAAGACTGTAATCTTTATGGGAGTGGATCACCACATCTTCCTTCTATCAGCAGTTGTTATATGCTGTCATGGCAATACACAGTGACCCTATGAAAAGCCGACCTCAACCCTGTCCTATCATGTGCCATCCTTATTGTCTCTGAAACGTCAGAGCCCATTGCTGAGGTCACTATGTCAATCCATCTCATTGGGGGGGGTCTTCCTCTCCTTCATTAGCCCTCTATCTTTTCAAGCATGTTGTCCGTTTCCAAGGAATAGCCTTGCCTACCTATGTGTCCAAAGTATGAAGGGCAAATGTCATCATCTTTGCCTCCAAGGAATTCTCTGATTGCACTTTTTCCAAGACATAGCTGTTTGTTCATGTGATATTCATCACTCTTCTCTGGCACCACAACTCAAAGGCATCAATTCATTTTTGGTAACCCTTATTCATTGTCCAGTTCTCTGATGTGTAGCAGGTGACTGAGAAGACCATGGCCTGAATCAGGCGCACCTTTGTCTTCAAACTGACATCCTTTCTCTTCAGCATTGTGGACAGGTCCCTGACATCAGACTTGCCCAATTCAGTATGTTTCCTGATTTTCTGACTCTGGTACCAAGCATGTTGATTGTTTATTCAAGAAAGATGAAATCATTGACAACTTCACTTTTTTCTCCATCTATCATAACTTCGACTGTAGGTTTCAATTACCAACCTATCCGTTAGTACTTTTGTTGCTAAGAGTCATTGTCTCAGAATCTCAACAGAAGATTGCCATCAGTCAGAATCAATTTAGCTGCAGTAAGTTTGGTATTTTTTTTCCTTGTTGTCTTTTAAAAAAATATCGTGTTTAATATTAAAAAACTATCTTTGTCCTAAGTTCAGAAACAAGATAATGATGTCTGCTTTCACAGCTGTAACTTAACTTTGTATTAGAAATTGTAGTCAGTGCAGTAAGACAAGGGAAATAAATCAGCAGCACAGGGGTTGGAAGCAGGAAGTGAAACAACCTTTATTCATAGATGTCACGATGATAGTGAACATGGTGCATGGTTGCTGTTAGTCTGAAGGAGAGTGGTCAAAATCCATAAGCCACCCATTGGGAGTAAAGCATGGCAGTCTGATTCTAGGAAGATTCAGTCTTGAAAAAGTTCTAAACTTTCCTATATCATCACTTTGAATTGAAATTCACTTGACAACAGTGAGTTTTGTTTGATCATAATTGTTAATACATAAAATATTAAAGAAGTGTCCGAAAATTACTAAAAGTAATTAATTACAGGAGGCATAACCAGTAAGTCAGTTTAGTAAAGTTATAGGATAAAAAGATAAAAGACGTGATCAAAAGATTAAAAAAAATTTTCTCTATGCTAACAACAAACAATTGGGAGCTCTCGTGGTCAGAAGCTGGATTGCAATCTCAAAGGCTTATGGCTCAAATCCACCAGGTGCTGCGTGGGGAAAGGATGGGCAATCTCCTTTTGTGTCATTTACTGTGTCTGAAAATCCACAGGAAAGTCAGATATAAGTTGGTTCCAACTCAGTGGCACACAATAACAATAAACAATGAGAAATTCGAAATCAGTGTCATTTGTGAGGGCAAATATTATGCCATATTTTAGTACTTACGGCTTTCTCAATATAAGACATTAAAACCTCTAAAACATCACTGAAAGGAAAGCAGTCTGAAATTAAGGGGTGAATCATGAACTTGAGTTAAAACTTCGGTATTAATAAGTGCTAGCCTTCCCCAAAGTCATCTTAGATTCAAAACTATCCCCACTATAACCTCAGCAGGCTATTAATAAGTTACTAAAGCAATTAAAAAGACATAAAACAATTAAATTTCAAAAAAATAGTTTGAAAAGGGATAAAGTGGACGAATTTAAACTATTTTATTTCCGTATTTATTTTTAAACTATAGCAATCAAGACAATGCAGTATTGGCATAAAAATGAACACGTACCTAAAAAGAAATGGAGTGAAGTGCAGAAAGAGATACATATATGTATGGTCAACTGATTTTTATTCCAGTCTCCATGTTTTTATTAGTATGCATATAATTAACCATGTACATTTGTGTTTCATTCATGTACATGGTGTTTTTTTGTTGGTTTGTGTACATGTGTGTTTCATACTTACCTTCATTGACATTATGTTTCATGCAATCATTCCCATACATTTTTAATCAATGTATTTTGGTAATTTGATGGGGAAGGAATACTTTATTTTAAAAGTTAATAATAGGCAATGTGGATACACACACAAAAAAAAGAAAACAACCCCAAAACAACCAAACATGGGGAAAAGGATATCAATTTACATTTCAAAGCAAAAGTAAGATTTAACTTGAAATAGATTACAGACCTTTATGTAAGAGTTGAAACAATAAAAATTTTATCAGAAAGTGAGGAAAAAAATAATCTAATTGACCTGGGGTTTCGTAATAACATTTTACCTTGGACATAATTTAAATTAAAATATTATAAAGGAAAGAGTTGTTAAATTAAATTTCATCTATGAGAAACTTATACTTGGACCAGGAGGCAGTGGTCTGAACAGAACAGGGAAACATTGCATGTTTCAAAATCAGTATGAATGTATGCCAAGGATGTGTTCTATCTCAATACCTTTTCAATCTATATGCAGAACAGATCATCTGGGAGGCTGGGCTCTATCAAAAGGAATATGGCATCAGGATTAGAGAAAGACTCATCAACAATCTGTATTATGTAAATGACACAACTGTTTGCTGGACCTGAGGAGGACCTGAAGCGCTTGCTGCAGGTCAAGGACTGCAACCTTCAATATGGAATGAAGCTCAACATCATGAAAACAAAGATTCTCACCACTGGGCCAAATGGTAGCATCAAGATAGATGGTGAAGAGATTGAGCCTATTAACACTTTCAGTTTCCTTGGCTCCACAATTAACACTCTTGGTACCAATATTCAGGAAACTAAAAGACAAATTGCATTGGAGAACAGCTGCTGTTTGGGACCTCTCCAAAATACTGAAGAACAACGATGTCAGTCTGGAGACTAAGGTGCACCTGATCCAGGCCATAGTCTTTGCAATTACTTGCTATGTGTCAGAAAGCTGGATAATGACTATGGATGATAGAAAGAGAATCGATAACTTTGAACTGTGGTGCTGGAGAAGGATATATTGAATATACCATGGACTGCCAGAAGAACAAACAGGTTCATGCTAGAGAGTGTGAAACCAGACTGCTCCTTGGAGTCAAGGATTCTGAAGCTTTGTCTGACATACTTTGGGCATGTTGCAAGGAAGGACCAGTCCTTGGATAGGGACATCATGGGTGGGAGGGTGGAGGGACAGCACAGGAGAGGAAGACCCTCGATGAGATGGATTGATTCAGAGACTGGGGAAATGGGGGTAGGTGTGTCAGAGACAGTAAGATTGGCTCAGGATAGGGCAGGGTTTAGGGCTGTTTACATAGGGTCTCTATAAGTCGCAAGCAACTTGAAAGCACATAACAACAACAACATTTTAAAATATATTTACTCTTAAAACGTTATTAAGAAAATTAACAGTAGCTTAAGAAAAAACATTTATTAAATATTATTCTTTGATAAATCATTTGTATCCAGAATATATACAGAACTGAAATAACTCAATTGTAAGAAGAAAACATCCCAATGCAAAATGTCCAAAGTATTTAAACAGACATTTCATTAAAAATATATGAATGGTAAATGAGCATATTAAAAGATGTTTAATAGCAATATTCACCAGGGAAATGCAAATTAAAACCACAAAGAGCTATCAGTACATACATCCTGTTTTGTTGTTGCTAATTGCTGTCAAATTGATTCTAACTCATGCCATTCCCACCGTGCAGAGCAGAACTGCCCACAGAATTGTAAAGAGTGTGACCATTCAGAAGCACATAACCAGGCCCTTCTCCCAAAGTTCCTCTGAGTGTATCTGAAAAGCCAGTCTTTGAATTTGTAATTAAGTAATCATTTATACTAACCAGGAATCCCTACATACCTTCCAAATAATTAAAATAACAAACAAAAACAAAAAGAAACAAACAAACAAAAAAATTGCATTTCCATGGAATCAATTCCAATTCACTGAGAACCCGTAGGACAGAGTACAAATGGGCCACAAGGTTTCCAAGGCTGTAAATCTTCATGGAAACACAGTCTTAACTTTCTTTCACAGAACAAGTGTTCTAACCACTGCACCACTAGAACTCCTCAATATCATTTCAACAACAATAACTCATTGCCATGGAGTTGGAGCTGACTCAGATCTGACTCTTCCAGCAAGTTTTCAGAGGCTATAAAGTGCCAAGGAGGAGATTACCCATCTTTCTCCCCTAGAGCAGCTGGCGGGTTCAAATCGTACACCACTGGGTTGGCAACACCACAGCTCTGTTAAGTATCTTCCAGCACAACTAAAAATTTTATAAGGAGGTGAGGCTACTAGACCTCTCATGTACTATTTGTAAAAATTTAAAATGTTTGTGAACCATTTTTTCTTTGTCCATATCTTACACTCAGATTATTTCTAGTCTATTTTTTTCCTACAAATATATTTTTTTTCTTTAATGATTGCCTTGGAACACTAAATTCATTTCATAGCACAATAATGGGTTATGGGCTACAATGCATAGTGCAATAATTTAGTTATCCATATAGACATGTCTTGAAAACCATGGATTATTATAATCAAAGTGCTGAGAAGATTGAGAATGAATCATTCACCTGTCAACCTGAACCTGCCTAAGGCTAAAAGGTGCTCTGCTAAGCACAGGTAAATTGCCATGCCTGCAAGTGAAAAAGAGTTGTCAAGATCTGGGATAAGAAAAGAAGTATTTAATAGTTCCAGCTTTAGCCATCATATAAATATTCATGAATTCTGGGGGAACATTACTTCATTGTCTCTGAAAAATACCCACAGCAATATCCAGAGGATTTGGGATATATGCCTGAATTTTTCCAGGATCAAAGCAACCAAAAGGAGGCATAATTTCAGAGGAATCAAAGAAAAGAATCAATTCAAGGGAAAAAATACTTTAAAAAATGGAAAATATATGAAAATTTTAATTTAGTTACATCTATGCCATGAAGTCACAATTATTTTCAAGTTATACTTATTAATATTAAAAATAAAGACTATAAATAATATTGATTTTTCTGGACCCTTTTAATTATAACTAAATTAGGGATTTAGGATTTTATATTAGCTACTATGGAAAAGGATTTCCTAATGGTATCAATTGTTAAATGCTTAGCTGAAAACTCAAAGGATAGAAGTTTATCTACAGGCACCTTAGAAGAGAGGACCAGCAATCTACTTCAGAAAATGCAGTCATTGAAAACTATATGAAGCACAAATCTGCTCTGACAGACATGTCATCATTAAAAGATGGAAATGATTAAGTATTATTGTCATGACAGGAGTCCAGAATGAAGGCTGCATAGTGGAGTGGACTTGGGGGGAGGGATTGTATAACAATGAAAGAGTTTTACTTTCAAAGGAGAAGAGTGAACTGGGAGGAGAGGGTGGGCAGGGAGAAAAGTGCAACAATGACTAGAAACCCTAAGTCTCTATAAACTTTCATTTAAATTCATTTTTTTATTTAAAAAAATTCTTTTAATGAAAGTTTATAAAGACTTTGGATTTCCATTCATTCATTGTTGCACACTTTTCTCCCTGCTCACCCCTTCCTCCAGTTTGCTTTTCTCTTTTTTAAAAATGTTATTAATTTTAATGAACATTTACAGAGATTTTGGATTTCCATTCATTCATTGTTGCACTTTTCTCCCTGCCCAACCCTCCCCCCAAGTTCACTTTTCTCTCTGAAAAGTAAAAGAAAAAATCCTTCATTGGTATACAATCCCCCCCGCCCCAAGTACACTCCACTATGTAACCTTCATTCTGGACTCTTGTGATAACCATAGTACTCTATCATATATTGCTTTTAAATGTTCTCTCCCTCCTCTATTTCAAAGCAGTATACATAATTTATCTCGCTTTTCTCAGTCTTACTCCAACCCTGATGTCAGTCCCATTCTACAACAGTGGCACTATGCAGTATTTGTCTTTTTGTGACTGAGTTTTTCAAAAAAGAAAGAAAAGATGGAAATGAGCTACTGGCAACCTGTTTAGTTATTATGAGAAAGAAATTATATGGCATTTAACTGACTCACAGCGTAAGTAGGCTGATTGAAAGAGAATATAAAAGGACATTACCAACTACATTTTCTTAACTGAACTCTTTACAGGGTGGCAGTGCCATTGTTAGAGTGTTTAGACTAACTTGGACAATATATGAGTTCTACACATATTTTTAGGGAGATCTAGTGGCCTACTCTGAAGGAAGTTTTGCTACTGACCCAAAGGCCACTTCCCTGGCCGTGCAAATTCACCGACAGCTCAGCAAGAAAAAGATACAATCTCATCCCACAAGATTTACAGCTTCTGAAAACCCACTGGAGGTTCAGCTATGAGTCAGTTTGATTGCGCATAACAAGAACACATAGGTTTTAAAAGAAGAAATGGGTAAACAACTGGTAAAATAAGGACCTGCTCAGGTCTGCATGGTCTTTGTGCAAAGAGAAGAGACAATATGTTGACAAGGTGCTCAATAAAGTGGAACACATTAATTAGGAGGTGGTGTGGTGAATGATAGGCCTACAGGACCCAATCCTGATAGGACAAAGGACCTGACCCCACCTAGATGAGGAGCTCCAGGACCAGAGATGAAAATAAGTTTCTATCTACATGTAGTTGCTACTATGTATTGTCAAATCAGAACAAACCCATAGTTAATCCTCCACCGACTTTTTAGAGGCTGCAAATTGCTGGGAGGAGACTGTCCATCTTTCTCCCACAAAGAGGAAGGTAGATTTGAACTACATACCTCTGTGTTGGCAGCACAATGCCTTTATGCTGTCATCAAGACCTCATGCTGATGTAACATAATCACTATTTACTGTCTTCGCCCACCCCCTTACCTTTCCCCTTGTGAGCAGGTAAGACTCACCTAGGAATCCTTACATTGTAAGTCATCTTCACTCCCTGTATTCCCACAGACTTGCAATGATTCCCTGTTGTTGTTATGTACCACAGAGTCAAAACTGATCCATAGCTGACCCTCTGTTGGGTTTCCAGAGGCAGTTAATTGCACAGGAGAGTGCCCATCCTTCTCTCAAGGAGCAGCTGGTGGCCTCTATGTGCCTTTGGGATTGCAGCACAGCTCCTTACCACTTGGCCACCAGAGTTCTGCAGTTATTCCTAGATATGTCTATACCTCCATCTCTTCCTTGGGAGGCAAGTCCCATCACATTGGGCATCACTGTCAAAACTACATTTATTAATGACACACGGCAGTTGTGTGTCATTAACAACAGATATTTTCTTTTGTCTTTTTTTTTTTTTTCAAGATAGAACCAAGGTTGAGACCTTCTGGAATACACAGACCTATTCAAACTTCTATAATGGGAAGCGAATTACAATCCAGACATTATCAGTCTTTCTCAGCACACAAGCATATTCTACCAACAAAGAGCCTGTATGATCTATTTCACATCTGACCTAGAAAGTCTTGTTTTGGCTGGAAGTTCAGATTTATCTTTTTTATGAGTCATCACTTCCTACCTTTAATACTCAGCTCCTACCCTCCTCTCTTCTCAGCTTTTCCTATGGTGTTTTCTCTCTCTCTCTCTCTCTCTTCTTTCTTTCTCTCTTTTTTCTTTTCTTGATGATCACTTCCTATAATGGTTAACCATTTTCATCACTCAGGGATTAAGGTCTTGCCAAAAAACTCAAAAAACTGCTAGGCTGTATCCTCTGCTACTAGGACACAGGCAAGCAAATGAAAACATTACTTTAGGAGGAATGCAGTAGGACTGCAAAAAATTATCCAAAGAAAACCCTAGGAAGCACCGGTGTACTCTGATTCTCACGGGGCACCAGGAGTGAGTGAGTTAGTTGATGGTAACTGGTTTAGTTTGGCTTAGCTATTTCCTAACTGGTATCTTGTTCATGGTGAGTTCTTGCTGCTTAATAGAGGCTTATTGAAGTTATTATATCTTATGAACAAACAAGATATGAGTCTAGTCAATTCTTGTGTAAATGTTGTTTGTGAATATAAGAAAAATAGTATGGAAAATGGATTCTCTCTACTTAAAAGTGAAGTGAAACGGAAATAAAGGATAATAACTTTTCAGGACTTTGTAAACCATTATATTCATATTTCTACTAACAAAAATATTTGAGATTAATATTAAGATCAGTTGAATTTCCAGACATTGTGAAAATAATTAATACTAATAATTATATAGAGTAAGATTTTATAGAGTAATAGTGAATTCCTGAATAAAACACAATGAAGTACAGTTCAAGAACATAGCACAAAGTCAGTAGCTTTGTCTAGTGTAACATTGGGTTTAATAATTAATGAACACAAGAGATTTAAAGAGCTAGGTATGAAACTATTTTAAAATACAAGGATGAATGACATTGTGAGATGGCAGAGTTCATTCTGATTTGCAGCAAACTCATGTGACAGAGTAGAAGATGCCCAGAGGGTTGTTTGGCCTTTGTCTTGTACGGGGAGTGCATGGGCTCAAACTGATCTATTAGCAGTTCAGTGCTCAAGTATTGTGCCATCAGGGCTCTTTGCTGATGAAACAGATTATCTCTAAATTAGTAAGACTGCTTCTATAGCCAAGGCAGCATATATAGTCACATTTATAGTGCTCTAGTTCTTCTAAACCAAGTCATATAGTAGTATAAAGACAAAGGAGATTATACATAGAAAAGCTCATCAAGTCTACACTCACATACCTTTCGAAGAAAACATTACTCAGAGACATAGTCTAGTTTACCAAAAGATACATTAAAAAAAATCAATAATGTACTACGAGGCTGAATAATGAACTCAGTTGGATGTAAATGTGTTTAAGTATGTTATTAACACACTAATAAAAATTAACTGATCACACAGTTTTATTATCTCCAGCAGCAGCAACAATTAGATATAAATTCCTAGATTAGAGCTATTGAAGCAATAGAATGACTGGAAGAGAACAGGGGAAAAAAATATATCAATTACTCACCTTACACCAGAGAAATACATTTTAAAAAAACCACATTGGGCTTTTGTAACTAGAAAAATAATGTTTGGAGACGAAAGAATAATCATTAGTAGACTAAATGTCAAGACAGGTCTTTCAAGTCTCTATAGAAAATGTGATTAATAAAATACAGTTAATACAGGAAGAAGTTAGGGAAAATAGGCACAAGACAAAGTAATAGACACAAGATCAATTACAATAATTTTGTTGCTCGAATACTTTCAAGAATACTGAATAATTTGATATAATAATGACACTATAATAACAGTTGAAATAAACTGAAAATTTATATAAATATATACTTTTTATAGATATAATTATATCTATATAATTATATATGTAATTAATTATATATATATATATATTTATTCCCTTAAATTATAAAGGAGCTCTGGTGTACTGGGGTGAGAAACTGCATTGTAGTCCCAAAGCAACAGGGTTCAAATCCACCAGGTGATTTACAGGAGGACGATGAATAATCTCCCTGCGATTAACTCTGAAAACATGCTGAAGGGTCAGCTAAGGGGCAGTTCTTACACAACAGTACACATGACTCGATGGTACACAGCAACCGTATGTAGTTATATGTTGTTGTGTATTCTTGTGTAAGAACTGACCCATTCGCTGACCCTCCACCAGCAGGTTGTCAGAAGCAGTTAATCTCACGGAGGGAAATTACCCATCTTTCTCCCATGAGCAGCTAGTGGCTTCGAGCCGTGTGCCTTTGGGAATGTACCACAGCTTCTTGCCACTGTTGTTCTTGTTGATTGCCTTCAAGTCGGGCACAACTCATAGCGACCCTATGAACAAAAGGCCTGAAGTCCTTCTACAACTATGAACATTTATCGAAGTTCAGAAAGTTTCCAGAGGCATGTTGTTTAGGAAGTGACGTGTGTGTGTGTGTGTGTGTGTGTGTGTGTGTGTATGTATGTATGTTGTTGTTATGTGCTGTTGAGTCGACTCATAGCGATTCTATGTACAACAGCCTTAAAACTTGCTTTATCCTGTGCCAATCTTATTGTCTCTGACACACCTACCCCCATTATATCAGTCACTGAATCAATCCATCTCATTGAGGGTCTTTCTCTCCTGCACTGTCCCTCTACCCTCCCAAGGATGATGTCTCTCTCCAAGGACTGGTCCCTCCCTGCAACTTGTCCAAAGTATGTCAGAAGAAGCTTCAGAATCCTTGCCTCTAAGAAGCAGCCTGGTTTAACCCTCTCCAGAATGAACCTGTTCATTCTCTTAGCAGTCAATGCTGTATTGAATAGTCTTCTCCAGCACCACAGCTTGAAGGCATCAACTCTCCTTCTAATTGCAAAGACCATGACCTGTATCAGATACACCTTAGTCTCCAGACTGAAATCACTACTCCTCAGTACTATGGAGAGGTCCGTGACAGAAGACTTCCCCAATGCAATATGTCTTTTCATTTCCTGGCTACTGAGGCCAAGAGTGTTGATTGTGGAGCCAACCAAACTAAAGCTGATTACAATCTCAATCTCTTCACCATACATCACAATATATGTTGTTGTTGTTATATGCTGTCAAGTCCCCTGCAACTCATAATGACCTTATGTACAACAGCTCTAAACCCTGCTCTATCCCTTCTCAATCTTACTGTCTCAGACAAGTCTATCCCCATTACACAAGTGACTGAATTAATCCATCTCATTGAGGCTCTTCCTCTCCTGTGCTCTCCCTCCACCATTGCAATGATATCCCTCTCCAAGGACTGATCCTGCCTTGCAACATGTCCAAAGTAGGTCATATGAATCTTCAGAATCCTTGCCTCCAAGGGGCAGCCTGGCTTCACCTTCCTCAGGATGAACTTGTTTGTTCTCCTAGCAGTCCATGGTATATTCAATACTCTTCTCCAGCACCAAAGCTCAAAGACATCAACTCTCCTTCTATCATCCCTAGTCATTGCCCAGCTCTCTGATGCATAGCAAGTAATGGCAAAGACCATGGCCTGTATCAGGAGCACCTTAGTCTCCAGACTAACATCATTGATCTCAGGACTTTGGAGAGGTCTCTAACAGCAGACTTTCTCAATGCAGTTTGCCTCTTAATTTCCTGGAGGTTGGTACCAAGAGTGTCGATTGTAGAGCCAAGCAAACTAAAGCTGCCAACAACCTCAATCTCTTCATCATCTATCATGATGTTGCCAACTGGGCCAGGGGTGAGAATCATTGTTTTTTTGATAGGTTGTTGTTGTGTTTTTTTTTAATGTTTGTTGTTTTTTTGGTCAAGCTTCAATCCATACTGAAGTCTGCAGTCCTTGTCCTTCTGTAGCAAGTACTTCAGGTCTGCCTCAGTTTCAGAAAACAGGGTTGTATCATCTTCATAATGCAGATGTTGTTGATGAGTCTACCTCCAATCCTGATGCCACACTTCTCCTCATACATCCCATCCTCTCAGATAATCTGTTCTGCATATAGATTGGAAAGATATGGAAATAGGACACATCTTTGATGCACATCCTTCCCAATTTTGAACCATGCAGTGTTTCCTTGCTCTGTTCTGATGACTGCCTCCTGGTCCAAGTATAGGTTTCGCATAAGCACAATTAAGTATTCTGGGATTTCCATTCTTCCCAGTCCACATAGTTGTGAACCACATAGTCAAATGCCTTTGCATAGTCAATGAAATAGACATTCCTCTGGTACTCTGCTTTCAACCACGATCCATCTGACATTAGCTATAATATCCCTAGTGTCACGGTGTCTTCTAAATCCAGCCTGCACTTCTGGCAGTTCTCTGTTGATGTGCTGCTCCAGTCATTTTTGGATAATCTTCAGCAGAATCTTGATTGCATGTGATATCAAAGATACTGTTTGATAATTTCCACACTCTTTCGGATCACCTTTCTTTGGAATGGGAACAACTATAGATCTATTCCAGTCAGTTGGCCAGGTGGCTGTCCTCCAGATTTCTTGACACAACTTGGTGAGCACATCCAGGACAGCATCTGTTTGTTGAAATATGTCAATCAGTATACCATCAACTCCTGGGGCCTTGTTTTTTACCAATTCTTTCAGAGTTCCTTGAACCTCTTCCTTAATCACCACAGGCTCTTGCTCATACGTTGTTTCATTAAATTCTTCTGTGTCCACCAATTCCTTTTAGTGAAATGACTCTGTACACTTTTTTCCATATACATATATATGGGGAAAATATATTTATATATATTACATATACAAATATATATCTAATTATGTATAACATATATAAATAGACATTTATATATAATATATAAGTAGATATATATTTATATGTAATATATAAATATATATCTTAATATTTTATTTTTTAATTTCTTTCTATATAAGTCTATATGTACATGAAAAACTAAACAGAAATAGGAAAACAGGAATTTAGGGTGTAGTATAACGCAAGATTCATGATTTAGGGACAAATATTATGTACTTACTCCTTGTCAAAATTGTCAAAATGGAATTACATCTATAATGAGAAAAAGAATCCTTTTATTGTTACCAAAAGATGAATAAACTTCTGGATGCTGAGGAATCTTGAAGAAATGAAGCTGGATCATAAGGAACCGGCAGGAGGGTGGGAAATCAAGTGAGTCTCAAGAAGACAGAAAACATCAAGATAGAAACCAAGGATCAAAGCTTAATGGAAGCAGGTACACCTTCAGGCATGGGCTTAAAAGTGTCATCTTCTTGCTGATTTTTAAAGTGATATGCTCATGTGAAAATGGAGGACAGAGGAAGTGGTGCAAACTGCACTGGAGGAGATTTCTCACCTTCGCCTGGTGGGTTTGAACCCCAAGAGATGTACCACCATTGAGTTAAAATGCACTACTGCCTGTGGACTACACCACCAGGGCTTTTTTATAAGTAGATTCCTTCCTGCTCCTCCCTTACAGGAGTTTCAGTACCAACTTGAAATAATTCCCACTTTTCTTTTCCCTCACAGAGGCAGCAGTCACAAAACTAAAAATCTCATTGATAAAGGTTGTTCTAAAAGGTTAAGGTCTTGCAAAAAATTAAAACAGTAAAGTATACTATATGTATAAAAATGTAATAAAACTCAACAAAAATGCATGTCTGCACACACAAAATACTATTGTCTAATAAGGTCTTTTACTCAGTAATTATAATGACAAAATTTTATCAGTAAAGGTTAAGTATCTTTATCTGAACAGAATCGGATGAAATTAGTCCTGATGTAATAAGTACCATTTGTCACTATTAGAGCAAGAGGTGTTGACAAGGCCTGGTTGTCACCGTGGCAACCCCAGCGTTCCATTTCTTTTCTCTGTAACCTTAGACAGTAATGAGGCTTTAAAGGCCAGGGGGGCATAGAAAATATTGCCTGGGCAATTTCTTGACCCTTTTCTGACTTTGCTAGGCAGTGTCATATGTAAGCATCTGGACGCATTTTATCCTTAATGGATATCTGTTCCCATTTTGAGTCTGCTGATAAATATTCTGAATGAAAACATTGTATGCAAGCCTCCATGACTAAAGACAATCCCTAATGTTGAAGTGATTCATGACCCGTAAAGCATGAGAGAGAAAGAGAGGCAGCGGGACAGACAAAAGACACGTGGTTAAACAACACACACATCCATTTTATAAACTAAGGAGAATAAACATCCCTAAATAATGTTATGCATGCTATCAGAATAAAGTGATTTTTAAAAAGCTCTGGCTACTTGCCATGTCTCAAATAATGGAACCGATAGTGTCACAAGGGCACATATACACAGCTGTGTTTCAAAGGCGTGAATTTTCAAAAATTCCAGGTTGAAGAAGAAACTGTGATGCATGCTATCTGGGAGAGCTTCCTTAGACCTCAGGCTCAGCTTCAACGAAGCTTTCTGCCAGAATCGCACCAAAAGCATGAGTGATCCAAATATGAATTTTACCTGAGATATTAAATATACATGCAAACATGAATTTCCAATTTGAAAGCCTCTAGTTGAGATATGGATAAATGAAAAAATGAAAGCAACAAAATCATTTCATTAAGGTGCCCGCCTTCACTCTTACTGGGCACCAACCCACAAATGGAGGATTTCAGTGATGGGACACAGGAACTGCAGGGAGGAAAATGTAGAGAAACTCTAGAAACAGAAGTTCATATTTCATATCTTTACTTATATTATTTATTTTCTTTAGTGCCAACCTGATACCATAAGTATTGATTATTTTCAAAGCTTGAAGGTAAAGATAAAGTTGCTTTAGGTCTGAAATATATATATAAAGGGAAGTGGAATGAATCCAATAAACAGATTTGCAATACTGTTCATTTGTGGTTAACTTAGCAGTATGGAATGCCTTTTAAATATTCTTTCTCATTCAGAATTTACTTTAGATAGGAGATTAAAAACAATGTATTCATAGAATACCACACTAATTAGGGCTTCAAAACCTATGCCAATTTACCATATAATGAATGATAGAACTGAACTATGGGTAACTTAAATGAATTTTAGAGTCACAAAAGTTGATGACACAGCTGAGATAAAAAAAAAATAAAATAAAACACACAACAAAACCAAAAAACTTTCCTTCTAAGACTCTTGTTCATTTGGTGAACTGAAAATAAAATTGTAGCATTATATCAGCTTTTGTCATTTAATTATACGGTATATGTCTAACTAGATAGTCTAGATGGATAGTATAGATAGATAGCTAATTAGAAATATAAACACATGCTTACACAAAAAATTTTAATTATTCAAACTGCCTTAAAACCTCACCATAATATTGGTGGCTTAAAGCAAAAGAAATATATTTTATAGATCTAGAGGCTAGAAATCTGAATCAAGGTATTAGTGAGGCCATGATCACTCTGAAGAATCTAGAGAAAAATTCTTTTAAATATCTTCTTATAAGGACATCAGTAATACTAGGCTAAGTCCAATTGTAATCCAGCATGATCATCTCTTTTCTTAAAAAGAATTATTTTAACTAAGATTTTAACAAAAATTTAGAGAGAACTTGGATTTCCATTCATTCATTGCTGCACATTTTCCTCCCTAACCCCAGTCCCCTGCCACCCCCAGTTTGCTTTTCTCTTTGGGGAAATAAAATTATTTTATTGTTGCACAGTTTATTCCCTTAACCTCCAGTCCACAAGGAACCCATAAAATATTACACAAACTGGGTGACACTGGAGGACATTATGCTGAGTGAAATATCTTAGTCACAAAAGGACAGATACTGCATAATGTCACTGTTATAAAACTGATATGGGGTTGGGGGGGTACTAAGAAAAGAGGGGATAAACAATGTACACTGCACTGAAACATATGAGGGAAAGAACTATTTAAAGGGATA
>NW_006399801.1:1755017-1756270 GCF_000299155.1 Elephantulus edwardii | reverse complement strand
TGTTGTGCATAGGGTCGCTATGAGTAGCAAGCGACTCGACGGCACATAACAACAACAACATTTCCAAATAAGGTCACATTTACAGGTCATACTAGGAGAAGCCTAGTAGCATAGTGGTTAATCTTCAGCTGCTCTCAGGTAGAAAATTACTTCAGTCTATTTCTGTAAAGATTTATTGTTGTTGTTGAGAACCACTGAGTCAGATTCGACCCATCACTGACCCCCTCTAGTGGATTGTGAGAGGCAGTTAACTGCATGAGAGGAGACTGCCCATCTCTTTTTCCTTTGGAGCAGCTAGTGGATTTGAAGTGCAGGCCTTCGGGATTGCAGCACAGCTTCTTGCCTTGAGGCCAACAGAGCTTCTGTGTAAAGATGTATAGTCTTGGAAATCCTATGAGGCAGTTCTCCTCTGTCTTCTAGGGAGTTCTGGTGGCACTGTCCACTGTACCTTGAACTGCTAACCCAAAAGTCATGCTTCTCTATTCTATCCGCTGCTCTGCAAAAGATGAGCAGTCTTTTTCTATAATAAGCTTTGTTGTTGTTGTTGTTGTTGTTGTTGTTGTTATGTGCCATCGAGTCATTTGTGACTCATAGCAACCCTATGTACAACAACCCTAAACCCTGCTCTATCCTGTGCCAATCGCACTGCCTCTGACACACCCATCAGATTACCCTAGTCACCGAATCAATCCACCTCATAGAGGGTCTTCCCCTCCTGCGCTGTCCCTCCACCCTCCCAAGCATGATGTCCCTCTCCAAGGAACTGTCCCTCCTTATACCATATCCAAAGTATGTCAGACGAAACCTCAGAATCCTTGCCTCCAAGGAGCAGCCTGATTTATCCCTCTCCAGGATGAATCTGTTTGTTTTCTTAGCAATCCATGATATATTCATTACTCCTCTCTAGCACCACAGCTCAAAGGCATCAATTCTCCTTCTATCCTCCCTAGTCATTGTCCAACTCTCCAATGTATAACAAGTGATTGCAAAGACCATAGCCTGTATCAGATGCACCTTAGTCTCCAGAGTGACACCATTGTTCTTCAGTACCCTGGAGAGGTCCCTAACAGCAGACTTTCCCATCACAGTACAAGTTTTGATTTCCTGGCTACTGGCACCAAGAGTGTTGACTGTAAAGCCAAAGAAACTAAAGCCGTGAACAATCTCAATCTCTTCACCATCCATCCTGATGCTGCCAGTTGGTCCAGTGGTGAGAATCTTTGTTTACTTGACATTGAGCCTCAATCCATATT